>NC_031995.1:50972315-51025428 GCF_001879085.1 Nicotiana attenuata
TGGCTTGTCGTGGGCAATTATCGTTGTGACATAAAATGCATATGAGTTATTGAATATGATGGAAATGGTATTGATGGTTATGGAAATTCATTGTGAATTGTTGTTGTAGTTCTTGAGAATTGTTGTTGTTGTTCTTTGTGAATTACTGTTATTGTTGTTGTGAAATGATATTCTGGATGGCCTGAAGCCATGTGATTGAACTTGGACTATTGTTGTTGTGTGAAATGTGATTGTCCGGTGGGATCGGGTTGCGCGCCACAACACAAAATGATAAATTGTGGGTTGGGGTGATAAGGGTGGCCAAGGTAATAAGGGTGGCCGAGGTAATAAGGGTGCAAAAGTGATCGAAATCACTATTAAAATGAGCATATGTGAAAGTTGTGAAATCATTGATGTGATGAGATGATGTCGGAAGGGAAAGGAGAAATTGTGAAACATGTTTGACTTTGGTTGTTCCTTTCATGTGCATTTGATTGTGGATTCCATTTCTACTTGTTACTTGTGTATGGTTTGAGTTTACTTGGGGTAAAGTTTGTTCATACATGCCAGTACAATTCAAATGTATTGACGTCCCTTTTGCCGGGGGCGCTACATTCGTATTATGATTGTAGGTGGATCCATAGCAGGTACTCCAGTCCACCGTACGTAGCATTCCTTCAATTTCCGTCAGCTGAATTGGTGAGCCCCTTTCCTCTCGGGGCCCTGCGTGGCTCATGCCGCTTTTGTTCCGGAGTCTTGTTTTGGTATTTGTGTAAGGTATAGCCGGAGCCTTGTTACCGGCAAGTATTGTATCATCCTTTTGTATCCTTAGAGGCTCCGTAGACAGGAAATGTGGGTTGTGAACTTATGTAATATGTATTTTGTATGTTGAGCAATGTAAGTTGTAAACCACGCTAATTAATCATGTTCGTTATGTATATTTCGAAAGAAAAATGTGTTTTAATTATAAGTGGTTATTTCCTTTGGTTAATTAGTAATGAAAACACGGGGTAACACGTGGGATAGGAAAGGCACCCAGGTCCGCTTGATTGGGGCTACCCGATCGAGTGCCGGTCATGTCCCTCGACTTGTGGGGCGTGACAGTTATTTCCTGAATACCGATTGCATTTTTGACCCTGGAGAACCTCTGGCTTTCTAGACTTTGCCATGACGGTCAGTTACGTGGGACTTAACATTTTCAACTTTATTTTGCCTTTGTGGGTATTTGACTTTGATTTTCTTCTTACAAGAGTTTTTGATTCTGAAACATCGGCTATCACGACCAGTCAGAGTCGACTCAATGCACATGTCGAGGCTGGGTGCCTTTCTTGAATATTGGCTCATATCGGAATAAAACCTTGTAAATCAATCTTGCCACCCTTTCTTTGTCTTAGTTTCAAATTAGAGTTAGACCGAAAGGGATTCAAAGAAAAAAAACAACAGAATGGACAAATGAATTTAGACGAGAGGTATCCCTTTAGGGGAAAAGAAAAAAGGACTTATCTGAAGTGCATGCGGACTTCAATGAACATGAGGTGCCTCTTGGAAAGGATGTCTGATTTGTGTAAACCGTCAAACTTTCAGAAATTCATCATAACTTAGACCTCAAAATTGAGAAACCTTGGCTAGGACTCTATCGATGCTGATGGCTGTAAGGATCCCTTTTTCGACCACTGGAACCCTTTGCGGGTTTTCACCAGCTGGCCTCTCTCATTTCTCTTCTCACCGTCGCCTTATAGTGCTTTCGCAAGTTTTCACTAACAAGACTCTCTCATTTTCAATTTCATTGCTCACCATTGCCTTACGGTGCCCGTGAGGGTTTTCACCGATAATACTCTATCATTTTATTTCTCTCATTTTGTTGTATCGGATCGAAGTAACTGTATCTTCCAATTTGAACCTCTTTGTTGATCGATCAGAAGGACTTGAACAGGGTGTTGGGGTAAAAAGCATTTGGATTGAATACAACCTTGGAACCTTTCAGGCGAGACCCATCGCCGAAACATTGTGACTTCTACCCCAGTTTCAACATTGGGGAAATGTGGATTTTTATGTTGGTGTGACTGAACCCCAGAGACAGGCTGCCTACGTATCCTTTCGGAATCAAGTCGAACGTAGTTCAAGGAACTTTATTTTTTTATTTGCTTTTTCTTCTATTTTTTTTTGTTTTTTCTTTCTTTTCCTTTCCATTTTCAACTCCTTTTTTCATTTTTCATTTCATTTTCTTTTTGCCTTTTCTTCCTTTTTATATTATTATTTTTCTTCTCTTTTCATCATTTTTTTTTCATTTTCATTCCTTTTTTGCAATCATAAACTTCCAGGTTCCAAAGAGGGTAATCAAAGAATGGGAGCCGGCTCAAAGGATTTGCAAAGGGTTGAATATTTGGATAGTGAGAAAGAAAGCCTTCTTTTTCCCAAACAGAGAACATTAATGCTATATAGAGGATCAAACATAGTACCTTTTGATTGTATTTGCATTGACTTTTATTTGAGGGACATTTCCTTCGATGTGTCCCAAGTACAACGCACTCTTTTGGCAGTACTCTTGATGCAATGTATTGACCTTTCCAATCTGAAAACAATCTTCCTTTAGTTGTTCCGAGTCTTTGTTCTATTTCCTTAAACTTATCTTCATTGCATTTTTATTCTTGATTCATTATTTCGAAGTCTGACAGCATTTTAGGATCTGGGCATGAAGTCCGCAAGCATGTCATGTTGTTGAAATTTGCATTTAATAGAACTTAAAAGAGAATAAGACAAGTGATAAGATTAAGAAAAGAGACATTCCTGGACAATGAAATATTAATTTCATTTGATTTTTTGATTTTTTTTTATTTTTTTATTTTTTTTATTTTTTTTGGATTTTAAAGATAGAAGGGTTTACATCGGAAAGTAAGATAATAAAGTAAAACATCCAGATCATACCCTGAGATAATCCGGACGCAGAAAGGATAAAAAAGTAGGCTATCGAGACTCCCGTCTGATGGGAGACTTTCAAGCCTGGCGACCGTTTTTTGGCTTTTCTTCTGTCTCGGCAATAGCTGCAATGGACTTAAGTGCCGGATCAAATTCCTCATCTTCACAAATCATTTCGACTATTGGCCGGGTGTTGTGAGCAGGCAACGGATTGTTCATTATATTAGGGTCATCTTCTTCCCGAAGAATGATTCTTTCAGTTTCAATAAAGTCTTCAACTGCTCTTTTGAGGGTCCAACAATCTTCTGTACGGTGTCCCACTGCTCCAGAGTGGTATTTCACATATAACATCAGCTCGGTGTGAGGGGGACTCGGGGTTAGGCCGGTTCGGGGCCACTGGCTGCAATAGATCTAGCCTGATTAGCTTTTGGAACACGCTTGAATACAATTCACCAATAGAGTGAACTGATTCTTTTTGAAAGGCTCTCTTGGGCGTGGATTGTACTGGGGAACTTTTGGTTGGGGATTATATGGAGCTTGTTAAGGATGGGCATTTCTGGGAGGTGGAGCTCGGTTTTGTGTGTAATGTTTTGCCCGCGTGTAAGGTTGCGTGTTCATCACCATATAGGGAGGCGGTGCCACGGCATAAGCAGCATCTTGAAGGGGATAATTGTGTGGTGGGACTTTAGGAAGCACATAAGATTGGCTGAAGGACCTGCGGGCCGTCCTCAAGCTCGACGCCATCATGGCTCCCTTTTCTCTCCAATTTCTGTTCATCAAACTCTCCGAACCATTTATAGCAGCCTCTGATGTGGCCTTAAAAGCAGCATGACTTAAGATTCGACCTGTTTTTAAATCGTTTTCAATGATTTCCTCAATAGCGAACCTCTTTCCCATAGCGAACATCATGTTCTGGAAGTAGTTCGCCTATTGGGAATGTAGAAAGACCGCAACCATTTCTGCTTCGTCCATTGGAGGCTTTACCCTGGAAGATTGCTCACTCCATTTGACAACATGTTTGCGAAACCTTTCTGTGGTTTTCTTCTTGATATTGGTCAAGGAATTCCTATCTTGGGCTATATCAACATTCTATTAAAATTGCCTGACGAAATCTCGGGCCAGGTCGTCCCATATATGCCAATGGGATATTTCTTGGTTCATGCACCATTCTGACACACTACTCGTCAAGCTCTCCCCAAAATGAGCCATCAAAAGTTCTTCCTTTCCTCCCGCCCCTCTCAGCTGATTAAAAAATCATTTCAAATGAGCGACCGGGTCTCTGTGCCCACTGTACTTTTTGAATTTTTACATCTTGAAGCCAGCCGGCAAGTGAACATGGGGAAACATACACGGGTCGGAGTGTGAGACACTCTTTTAGCCACTCAGACCTTGCATGTTTTTTAGTATTTGCTCCAGGCTCTTCATCTTCCGAGCCATTTTCTCTTGCTTATGACTCTTGATAAACTTTTCTTGCCCCGCGGAGAAGTCACATTGCAGAGGTTGAGTAAATGTTAGAGGCTCAACATATGGCTTTGGTATAGCTTGTCGTGCTGTGGTGCAGACTGGTGCTGCAGAGAACATTGTTGGCAGTGCTTTTGAAGACGGCGCCTGGGGGCGAACCACAGAAAGCATTCCGAGACTGTTAAACGATATTGGAGGGTACCCGCGTGGGATGTACGGGTTGGGCACATGGGCGTCAGTAGCCTCACCTGACCTGGGGATCAACTCAGGGAACCCAGGGATTGAACTTGGTGGTTCCCTACCATTAGACCAGGCGTCCCACATTTCCAATATGCGGAGACGCCATATCCTATTCTCTTCAGTAGCTGCTGATTCTAGTTGTGAATAGCCGATGCTGGGCTATCCTCAGGATTGATAACTGGTAGATGACTTTCGGAGGCCATAGGAACCCTACCTTTAGATCTTGCGAATTAAGGATGGGAAGCAAGACTACCAACAAAACCAACCACCTGAACAGAACATGGCTAATTTTCACACCCAACAACCTTGTTAGTTTTGAGACACTTAACAGATAGGAAATCGCACGTTGGGATGCAATGCACCTAAACAGTTAAACGTTTCTGCCATGTGTTTGAATGGTTGCATCTTTCATCCCGGCCTAACTAACTATTTTTCACTCTGTACCACTTTTCTTTCATTTCTGCCTTTCTTTAATCACACTTGATTTTCTCATTTTGTTTATGTCGCTCTTTTATGTTGTTGTCGCTCTTTTCTTTTTTTCTTTTTCTCTTTCTTTCTTTCTTTTTAGTTTATTTTTCACTCAATTCATTTTATGGCTATGATCAAATCTGATGGAGATTGCCAACATATCATGATGCCACATGACTCAGATTATTACGTAGTTTAGGAATAAAATAAATAAACTAACTCGTTTTTTGGATTTGAATTCCTTTTTTTCCGAAAGAAAGGCTTATAAGGAAGAAAAAAATATTTTTGGATTTTGATTTGTTTGTTTGTTTGGTTTTTTTTTTTTTTTGAGAATTTTATAAAAGAAAGACTTTGAAAGAAGAAAACACTTTAAAATTTTAATGTTTTGTTCTTTTTTGAATTTTTGGGAAAAAAGTCTTCTAAAAAGGTAGAAAATATTTTTTGGATTTTTTGTTGATTTGTTTTCTTTTGTCGAATGAAAGGCTTCTACAAAGAAAGTATTTCAATCTTTCTGAGTTTTCTTTATAATTTCCGAAAGCGAACTTTAGAAGAAAATTGAAAATATTTTGGACTCATCTTTTCAATTCTTATGACATTTCCGAAAGAAGACTTCTAAAGAATAAAAACAATTTGGGATTTTTCTTTCTGATTTTTCTTGATTTTTTTGGGAAAAATACTTCTAAAGAAGGGAAAAATATATTTTTGGATCGTGATTGATTAATTTTTTTATATTTTTTTGAATGAAAGCCTTCAAAATAGAAGAAAAAATATTTTTTGGTTTTAAAAACTTTTTTTTAATTTGTTTGGGATTTTCTAAGAAAAGTGTTTACCGTAAAAATGGTAATTACACTTAGATTTGATTTTATGGTTCTAAAAATACATGATCTATTTTTATGCTAGTTGTAAAGTTATAGATGCTAAGTGAAAGGTCAAAAATTAGGATTATAGCTTAGAAACAATATGATAGTCGAACCAAACGGTTAAGATCGGGGGTCTCGAGCCGTCGATTGTAAGGCCTCGGGGTCGAGCTGGATGGCCGATTTGGGGCAGTCAAGAGGGGGATAACAGTTACAAGAGCTATGATGATGGTCCTTTATGATCAATGATATGCAATAAATGAAGAACAATAAATAGAACACAATGAATATAAACAATAAATGAAGTAGTAAAATCAAGAGAATATGTTAGAGAGCAGAGAGAATGTTCTTGTGTATTTAGTATTGAGCATCAGATGTGTACAAATGACAAGGATTCCCCTTTATATATGAAGGGAAACATAGTACAAGAGCATTAATTACAAAGATATGGGGCACGTATAGCTACTCAATGGCTTGATACGGGTCACAGCTAGCCCTCTAGGTTTTGTCAGCCCTAGTCGTGCGCCTAGGGAACTACCAACTTTTTCTACCATAACTGTCGACTCGCGCTGCCTCGAGATTGGACACCGATGGCCCCTGATGGCCCCTCGGGATAAATCTCGACCGTAGTCTCGAGCCTGTGGGGAAGTTCGCTTACGATGCATTGTAATGGTAAAAAATTGGACCCTCCATTTTTACCGTATACAGATAGTCCCCGCGTTTCTTAGAGTGAAACGATAAGAAACGACTTTGATATCCATCGCTTCAAACTTTCCGTGATGATGTTATACTTATGACGTAAGCATTCGTGATAACTGAGGTGTCCAGTCGATTCATCTTTTCAGTGTCATTTAATACACTGTGGATTCTTGTTCTTCTAAGCAATAATGTTGTCGCCGGTCTATGTCCTAAGGATGCATTGATTGCGCCTGTCGATAAGTCTTTCGAAGACAAAAATGGCGTCGTCGGTAACGCTGCCGCCCTTTCTATAAATGGGAGCCTCTTGGAGCAAGCTTTTTATTCAAGCGTCTTCCAACATCATTCGATTCGTTTCTTCTCACCATCCTCATCCATTGGTATCCACCATGTTTGAGGCCCATGGCCTTAAGGTTACATGGCGGCATTCTCAACTGCCACGCCATGGCCTTTTTCCTGGGCTTTCCTTTGCTGAGCGAGATTACGCTGTCTTGTGGTTGTTGTTATTGTTATTGTTGTTACTGTTGTCGTCGGTGGCTCGAGGCAACGAGGTAGGGGAGGCTGATTCCTCCCGACTCAGGAAAATGCTTGGACTCTACAGCGCTGTTCAGGAGGATGTTCGAATTATACACCACTATTCACCTCCCCCGACTAACCGGTGCGACGCCTTACTTCTTTTGCTTTTCGTGGAGTAAGGCAGTACTATCTACTAACTGTTGCATCTCGCACCGGCGTAGCGTCTCAAGAAGTGGCTTCACGATAGTGGTGCTGGCGAAATTCATACTAGCCAGATTTTTCACCCAGCCACTTCTTCATTCCTTCCTGTTTCTTCTGCGTTACTTTCCTCTTCTCCATCACTTTCCTCTTCTTCATCTTCTCCATTGAAGATGCTACTTTGAAAGACCGAGATGACACCCCCGAGGGGATGGCGCTCGTAGATACTGCCGCCGAGGATGCTCCTCGGAAAATAGGCTAGGCTCTAGGCTTTAATTATATATACACCTTTTTGCTTCTTTATTTCTGTATAAGGACCCCTCGTGGGCTTTGTAATCAGGTGTAAGGACCCCTCGTGGGCTTAGTAGCCGTTGTTTACTAATGGAAAAGATTTTTATTCAATTAGTCTCTGATTTATGATTTATTTCCTTTTACCAGTATTTGCGAAGAATCTGAATGCGAATGTCGAGCTCGGGTGCAAGTATTTCTCCGGCTCTTGACTGATTAATCCGATTCCTTGCAAAATCTTTTGCCGGCCCTTGGACCGACCCTGGGTAGGATCAATAGACTTGGATCGTCGAGACCCCTGACTTCGAGTTGGATAAGAGTAAGGCTTCGAACTTTCAAAACTCAACTCAACTCTTTAAACCCCGCGATACCCCTCGAGAGGGAGTTTTCTCGGGGGTCTGAGAATAGAGATAGCTTGATCTGAAATCGAAAGATATCATTAATGTATTATCGGTGGCCTTCTAGTGGGAGTTGGCTCGAGCTTAGGTAATTTGAGGTCCGGAGAATCGGGTAGACGATCCGTGCTCGCGATAGCTGAAATTCTTGAAGTATGGTGCCACCCCGAGGTTAAGCTTATATATTAGTAGCTCATTTTAGAGCTTAATTTCTTCTTTGGAGAGGTCATCGAGATCAGGTACTATCTCGGGATTTGCTATGAGATTAATGGCTTTGTGGAGC
Source organism: Nicotiana attenuata (assembly GCF_001879085.1). NCBI lineage: Eukaryota > Viridiplantae > Streptophyta > Magnoliopsida > Solanales > Solanaceae > Nicotiana > Nicotiana attenuata. Next base: position 50,980,613 of record NC_031995.1, read on the forward strand.
CTATCTTCTTTTGATGGAGGTCCTCGAGATCGGGTACCATCTCAGGACTTGTAATGATATAGTGGCTTCTTGGTGCATATCTTCCTTTTGACGGAGGTCCTCGAGATTGGGTACCTCTCGGGACATGGTTAATGCGGGGGTCGCTGACCCCAAAACGTCGTATGGCGGTGTCAAGTGTATGACACGGTTACGAAATGACCGAGGCGTCTCTGTTGGCACATTTTTCCAAAGCGAGAAATGTTTCAACCAGTATTTTTAAGCGGCCTTTGTTGCAGATGGGTAGTCGCCGCTTTTTCCATATACAGGGTTTTCTTCCCCCTTCTGATGATTCTGTTATTCTAATTAGTTGTCTTCCTTCCTGGTGCTTTCTTTTCTTGTGTCAAGGCTTTCACCATTTCGATTCTGAGGGTTTTGCTCGGATTTTGTAGTCTTATCACAGTTATGGCTGCCACACCAAGGTCCGCTCGGTGAGGAGAGGGGAGTTCCGCCCTTGAAGACCTTTTGAACCTAGACGCTCGGGGTCATCGGGAGTATGTTTTTAGGTTTATTTCCTTAGTAGGAGAGGAGCATCTCGAATCAATGAGGAGAGACCGTGGATGGGGGAGAAGGTAGTATTGCGTGTGCTTTCCCCGGGAGAGAGTGTTATGGATCACGCTGAGGAGTTTTTGAATGTGTACACGTACCCCTTCACGTTAGGCCCTCCTGATAGGGTTGTTCTTGATTTTTGTCAGAAATACCGGGTCACCTTGGCGCAGATCCATCCGTCATTTTGGCGGATAGTATTGTTGATGAGGTTCTTTACGGAGAGAGCGAGACTTGAATTCACGCCCAGTCATCTCATCAGGATGCACCGTCCTTTTCACCATCGAGGTCAGCTAACCTTAGGATGCCGATCCACCACACCCTTCATTGTTGATGACGAAGAAGACGGAGATCAGGAGTGTATGAGCCGATTCGTTCGAGTACTGGCCGTTGATGTTATCCCCGTGGAGTTTCTGCCATTTCTTGTGGAGTGGAATTTTACACGTTAGTGGTATACTCGTACCTTCGTAGTTTTGCTTATGGCACAGACAGGTTCTTTAAATGCGCCTTCCTTTCCTTTTCTGTAGCAATTCCATGGACGCCGTGTGAGGTCCCCGCCTGGTGGACTAGGCTCGAAAGCTGGCGACTTGCTTAACTTACAATGAGCATAAGTGGTGAGTTTTCTCTCACGGCAGATGGGAGGTGAGTTTTTATCGTCCGTGTTGATTTTATAATCTTGCAATATTTACTCTCTTGTCGAGCTTCTGTTTCATAGGCTTTTGACAAGCTCAAGTACGAGGTGATTCGTCGTGAGGCCATGCTACGGAAAGCTCTGGATGGGGAGAAATCCCTTAGGCTCCTTTGCAACGAAAGGGAAGTGGAGTTGGCACGCTTACGGTATGAGGCGAGTCGGAGCTTGAATTATGAGAGCTACCTGAAGGAGTAGGTAGTTTTTGTTCCGTGTGAGTGTGTGTTCCTTCTTCTAGCTCCTGAGGCTAATATTTCGTTTATTTCAGTTGCAGAAAAAGATAGAGGACCTGGAGCACCTTCGGAACGAAGCTGGCCGAGCCAAGCACGAGTATGATGAGCTAAAGGCTCAGGTGGAGGTTCAGGCTTCATAGGGGAAGGGTGCTCTAGCTAAAGCCTCTGCTTTTGAGGTTCAACTTCGCTTAGCTTTTGATAATAGCTCGGTTCTAACATATATGATTACGACGCTCGAGTCTGAGCTTTTGGAGGTAAAGGCCGAGGTTGTAGATGCTCGGGCTGAAGCCATAATGTGCCGAACTAAGGCTGACCACAAGGTGGCGGTCTACTTGAAGGACGGTGCCGATGCCCAAGCTGAGCTGAGTAGGACTCTTGACCGTGAGGGCAGGAGCATGGAATATGCTCGGTGTAGGTCTCGAAGGGAAACCCTCGAGGAGATCCATGCTAGGGGCTTTGACCTCTCGAAAGTGATTAAGCGGGCGAGGGCAGACGAACGTGGCGCTAAGGCACTTCTGTCCAATGCCGAGGATAGCGAGGATGAGGTCGATGGGCCACAGTCCCCAAGGTGGGGGCGTAGATTTCCTTTTCTGATTCTGCATATAGTACTTTCAAAGTATGTTGTGAATGGAGCTTGTGTTTTTTCGCATATGTGTATAAAAAGAAACATTGCGGTTTTATTCCTCTTGCATTACTTTTTCGCCTTGATTTAAGCCAGACGAACTGGTCTTGAGTTGAAAGGAATCCTTAGATTCATAGTATAGCCGTGGGTCTCATTAGGCTAGCCCGTAAGCTCTTACGCGCTTGGCCGATGTGACCTTTTAGCACAAGCCGACATTTGAGCTCTTACGCTTTTTCTCTTAGGCATGTTTGGTCAACTGTTTTGGGTTCAGTCTCCAAATCGGGTATCGACTCGAGCTCATTTGACCCTCAAGTTTTTTTTTGAATTTCAAGCTGGCAATAGTGGCTCTTACGCTTTGGGTCGATGCGACCGTTTGTGTGAGCTGGCGACAATGGCTCTTACGCTTTGGGTCGATGTGACCTTTTGTGTGAGCTGGCGACAATGGCTCTTACGCTTTAGGTCAATGTGACATTTAGTATAGGCTTTATTTTTCCCTCGTTAAGGACTTTTGAGATTGTGTTTGCCTGAATCATCGACGGTTTGATAAAACCTCGATTACGAGTCTCTATGTGGCGATAATCGAGCACCTCGGGAGGTTTGGCTCGATGGCTGAGTAGCTCGAAGCCTGTAATTTGGAGCTGACATGGTCGAAGCTCTTTTGCCTATGACGAGGGTAGCCTGTTTAACTGGTTCTTTTCAAAGTAGATTCGAAGTAATTGAAGGCTTGTGATTTTGTAGCGATGGTCGGGCGTCCCCGAGTTGCGTTAGTTTGGTTGGTACAGCCTTGTGACCGTAATCATTTGTGTTTGACAGAGCCATTTTTTGTCCCGAGTGAATTAATTTCGGCGTCTATATCGAGGGTATGCCTTTTAGGGGTCTTACAAGTTCGATATATAGTTTACGCCTTTAGTAAGGTCTTACAAGTTTTACATGCCTTTGAGGTCTTATAGTTTTGGATACCTGGTACAAGTATGGTTCGTGCCTTGCTCGAGGTCTTACAGATATTGTCACTTTGTAGAAGTGTGGTTCATGCCTTGCTTGAGGTCTTACAGATATTGTTGTTGCATTATGTAGGTCATACGAGACTGAGGTTTCCCGCTTGGGGTTTCATGACCTCGGATTTCTGATAAGTGGCGATTGGCGACAGTCCTCAAGTTATCGAGGGTTCCTTGGCTCAGGAGCCATCACTTACAAACTTGGTATTGCCTCATTGAGGTATTACGATTCCAGAGATTCCGACCGGAAGGCCATGCGATTTTGGAGATTTTGACGCCAGTCCCCGAGTGTTCGGGGCGCTCTCGGCTTTAGAGTCATTTTGTGACTTTGATGTCGCCTCGTTGAGGGATTATGAGTTTGGAGCTCTGACCCGGAGGTCATTCAAGTTTTGAATCGTTGATTCCACTCCTCGAGTGTTCGGGCGTTTTTGGCAGAGGAGCTATTTTCTATAAAAAATACTGAGCTTCTTTGAAATGCAAAATGCTCTTGGGACGTGTTTATTGATTACTTGGTATAACATACATGACTTCGCTGTCAGGGGCTCAGTGATTCTATACGGGCACGATTCGTTCGACCGTTTGGCCCATTACATTGTTTTTCCTATCGAGACCCTGTTCAGCAAATCTTAGCTTCTCCGAGAAGGTGATCTTCCGGGGGGATGCCCCCCAATGTTCGAGGTTGATTGCAAGAGAAGCCTTGAATAATCGTTGAGTTTTCCTTAGGTAGGATATAGGTGTTGCCTCATTAAAAACCTTGCCGGTAAAACCTTTCTTGGGATATAAACCCGATCGAAGGAAAAGAGTGCAATGCATGCTTTTGAAACCTAAAGGCCTTCGAGTTGGGAAGCGCTTCAGCTGTTTCGATCGGATACCTGCACTTAGGTTAGTGTAAGATGTAATTGAAAAAAGGGAGGCGATCATACCATAGTGCTGACAGCGCTTCGGCCCCTGATATGTTTCAATCATTTGTCACGACGACGTGGTATGGTCCTTTGCTTCGTTCGGTTTGGACATAGCCGAGGGTGCAGTTCGTTTTCGCTATTTTACTGTTTGCTTATCCTTTGGCTATTTCGAAGGTGGAGGTACTGGTGTTGGCGCTACGTCATGTACTGCGAACATTTCTCTTGCCGCATGCTGTTCCGCGTAGACGATTTTTATCCCATCCTTTATCGAGAAATTAATCATTTGATAGAGGGTGGATGGTACTGCTCTCATGCAGTGTATCCACAGCCTTCCGAGCAAGGCGTTGTACCTCTTGTCTCCTTCGGTGACATGGAATTTGGCATTTTGGGTTGTGCCGGCCATGTTGACTGGGAGGTGCGAACACGATGTCTGATACGTCGATGTTGAAGTTGTATTCCGACAAGCGAGGTGCCTCCATTGACCTCGTGTGCCTATCGAATTCGGCTCTGACGAGTCCCCGAGGATTCTATCCTCGATCAATCCTTCGATCATTGCGGGGTATGTTGCGCTTCGGGGCATTTCTCCTGTCTTCGGTGTATGGCTGGTACCTTTCTTTGTTTGCCTTTGGCTCCTTCGCCAAAAGCCTGCTTGGGTACACCGAGCCCGAGGGGGGCCCTAGTTGGTCATCCTCGACCCTAATTTTTGATTGATATCGATTGTGAACGTCTGACCAGGTCACAACAGGATACTCAACCAGATTCTATTTCAGTTGCTTCGAAGCCACCGAGCTTCTTTCATTCAGACCTTGAGTGTAGGCCTGTACTACCCAGTGGTTGGAGACTGGTGGTTGTTCCATTCGTTCCATTTGAAAGAGAGATATGAACTTTTGGAGCATCTAATCCTCCCTCTGCTTAATCTTGAAGACGTCGAATTTCCTTGTTGCTACTTTGATGGCACCAGCATGTGCCTTTATGAAAGAATCTGCCAGCATGGCAAATGAATCTATCGAGTTTGGGGCCAGGTTGTGATACCACATCATTTCCCCCTTAGAAAGTGTTTCCCCGAACTTCTTTAGTAGGATGGATTCGATCTCATCAGCCCTTAGGTCATTGCCCTTCACTGGGCAAGTGTAAGTAGTAACATGCTCGTTGGGGTCTGGGGTTCCATTGTACTTCGGAAGGTCTGGCATTCTGAACTTCTTCAGAATGGGTTTCAGAGCCGCTTCCTGTGGGAACGGCTTTTGCACGAACTTCTTTGAATCTACACCTTTCAAGATCGGGGGTGCTCCCGGAATCTAGTCGACCCTAGAATTGTATGTATCGACCTTTTTGTCGTTGGCTTCTAACTTCTTTTTGCCCGACTCGATCCTCTTTGTGAGGTCCTCGAGGATTTTTATGATAGCGGGGTCGACCGCCGACCCGTTGTTGTTTGACCTTTCTGGTACCTGCTCGGCTAGGGAGCCGTCGCCGGTGCTACTGTGCTGGGAGTTTTCTCGTGACTTTGCAGCTGAGCGATCGCCAACTGTTGTGCCTGTAACATCTCAAAAATAACGTGAAGGCTAACCTCCCGTTCTTCCCTAGCTGGGGTTTTTTGACCTTCTTGCTGATCTTCTTGGCGTACGCTTGTAACCACCCGGCCGGTCGTTTTTAGAATTTGCACCCCGATCCCCTCTATACTGTTTTCCTCGTGTTTATTTCTGCTATTTCGAATTGACGGGATGTTCGGTTTCGAATTTCGGAGAGTTTTTGGACACTTAGTCCCTAAATGAGAGCTTAAGCCTTAGAAATTTGACCATTGTCAGAACAGTGTGAAGACAGACTCGTGGAAATCCGATGGTTCTGTTAGCTCCGTTGGGTGATTTCGGTCTTAGGGGCGTGTTCGGATTGGGTTTTGGAGGTCCGTAGCTAATTTAGGCTTGAAATGCCGAAAGATGGATTTTTGAAGTTTCTGGTTCGATAGTGAGATTTTGATCCGAGGATTGGAATAGAATTACGAAAGTTGGAGCAGCTCCGTAGTGTTGAATGTGACGTGTGAAAAATTTCAGGTCATTCGGACGAGGTTTGATAGATGTTTTGATCGAAAGCGTATTTTGAGAAATTTAGAGTTCTTAGGCTTGAATCCATGGTTAATTTGAGTTTTCGATGTTGTTTTAGGTGTTTTAAGGATTGGTACAAGTTTGGACAGTGGTATTAGACTTGTTGGTGCCTTTAGTTGAGGTCTCGGGGGCCTCGGGATGATTTCGGGTGGTTGACGGAGAAAATTTGGAGTTAAAGTTGCAGTTTCAGCTGCTGGTTCTGTCATAACCGCACCTGCGGTTTGGGTTCCGCAGGTGCGGTGCCGCAGAAGCAGCTAAGTGGCCGCAGAAGCGAGTTTGGGCCAAGCTCTAGGATTTCGCAGGTGCGGCTGGGTTTTCGCACATGCGTTGCCGCAGATGTGGCCAAGAGATCACAGATGCGGACCCAGCCCGTTAAGTGACTTTTCACACCTACGATGCATTCTTCCGCAGGTGCGGGACCGCAGATGCGCTCCCTTCACTGCAGATGCAGAAACAGCTGGGCAGAAATGTTTTAAAAGAGGTTCCGCGACCTTGGAGTTCATTTCCACCATTTTTAATCGTTTTTGGAGCTCTTGAAGGGGATTGAAGAGGGATTCGAGGGGAATCACTTGGAGGTAAGATTCTTGGTCTTAAAACTCGTTTCTAATGTGAAATCTACCTAGTAAATCATAGAATCTAGGCATAAAATAAAGAACTAGGGCTCGGGATTTAAGAGACTTTAAATGAGAATTTGAGGGGCATTTGGACTCCAATTTCAGTGTTCTTGGTATATATGAACTCGTGAGAGTGTGAGGATTTTGGAAATATAAATTTCACCCGATTCCGAGACGTGGGCCCGAGGGACGTCTTGGTCATTTTACCTAATTTCGCGTATTAGCTTAGAATTTAATTGTAGAATCGGTTACTTGAAGTGTTATTTACATTATGAAATTTAATTGAATAGATTTGGGCCATTTGGAGTCGAATACTCGTGGCAAGAACGTGGTTTCGGGTTGACAATAGAGCCGGTTCGAGGTAAGTGGCTCTTCTAACCTTGTGTGGGGGACTTTTCCCCTTAGGATTGATATTGTGATAATTGAAATGCCGTGTACGTGAGATGACGAGCGCGTACTCGTGCTAATTGTTTGAAATTCGATTTTTCATTAAAAATAGCCTTAAATTCTGTTGTTCCTTTTCTTGCTTACACTATTTGGAAATTAAGCCTGCTGTTTCTAGAGAAGCATGTCTAATTGACTAAATTGCTCTAATTGCTTTAACTTCCTTACTTGCATTACGTGATGCATGCTAGGCTAGAATTTTCTGCTTTACTTTTGTATGAATTGACTGAATTGAGTTCTTGCTGCTGTGTATTTACTTTGGGACTACGGGATGGTAACCCGAAAGCTCCCCTACATGTTTACATTGGGATTATGAAATTGCATTCCGGGAGATCCCCCTGCACTTTTACTTTGGAACTACGGGATTGCACTCGGTAGCTTCCCCAGTATTGAGTATTAATATTTGGGACTACGGATGTTGTATTCTAGTAGATCCCCGCGCATTTATGGGCTGGACTACGGGACTGCACCCGTGAGATCCACTGGATATTTACATTTGGGGACTACAGGACGGTATCCTGGGAGATCCCCCAGGTGTTACTTCTACGTTGAGTTGTGTTGGTTTACCGTGATTCTTGTTTCAGTTTCAGTTGTCATTATTCTTTATGTCCTGTGTTACTCTTACACTGTACTTATTTATACATGCTCTGTTCTACACTGTCAGACTTTATATTTTATGTAATCACAGTAGGGCCCTGACCTTCCTCGTCACTACCTGACCGAGGTTAGGCTTGGCACTTACTGAGTACCGCTGTGGTGTACTCATGCCCTTCCTGCGCATGTTTTTCATGTGCAGATCCAGGTACCTCTACTCAAACTTACCATCCTTGAGTCGAGGCGATTCTACGGAGACTTCGAGGTGTACCTGCCGCGTCCGCAGACTGAGGAGTCTCCCTCCATTCTCTCTTATAGATATTAATCCCTCTATCTTTACTGTTGATGTAGACTTTCCGGAGTTAGAGCATTTCATTTTACTACATTCGTAGGTTGTGATTCATGGGTCTCCGGGTCTTGGATTTATGTGTTGGTTTTGAGAGTTAAATATTATGCATTCCGAGCGGCACATTTAAACGCTGTTTATTTCTTTATTCCCATTTTTCAATTGATTTACTTCCGCAAATTTGGTTTCTTTCCACAACCTAGGCTTACCTAATCGTAGAGACTAGGTGCCGTGTTCACCGGGGGAGGAGGGGGGGGGGTAGGGGGGGAACCAAGGTCGTGACAACACTCCTGCTGGTGTGAGAGCTTATTTCGACGCGTTGAGCGTTGAGCGAGACCACGTCGACGGGAATTTATTCTGGTGCATCCTCAGGGTTTCGTGGTGGTACACCAACACCTGGGATGTCAACATCGTTTTTCCCATGGTCTTCGAGATCGATGTTTTCATGAGCATTTACGGAGTTAAACATTTTGACCTAAAATCAAATATCTTGGACAAGAAAAAGTGTGAAAGATAACTTGCGTTACGTGGTTAAACCAGCAAGAAAATAATCACTATTATTTTTAGCCCCACGGTGGGCGCCAAACTGTTTACCGTAAAAATGGTAATTACACTTAGATTTAATTTTGTGGTTCTAAAAATATGTGATCTATTTTTATGCTAATTGTAAAGTGATAGATGCTAAGTGAAAGGTCAGAAAGCATCCTCCGACAAGAACCCAAGACTAAAGGAGTCGTCCGCATTATCTCCGAGCTCGGGATGGCATCATGCCTCGAGGATCCCCACCGATGAGAAACCAGAATTTGTGAAGCTTTCCATGCCATCACTCAATGCAAGGAGCTCCAATCGCGAAAGCTCCGTAAATGTTCGAAGCGGTGCCTAAGCGTAGGCAACCGCTCAGCTAAACCTATCTCTTACATATCTAAAGGAAGTTGTCCACATCGGGAATCAAAAGAGACCTCGCGGTACCCATAGCCGGCCTCCATCCAGGATAAGATCCTCAAAGGACCCAAAGTCCAAACGCATTATCTCCATGCGATTCAAAAGGCCTAGGCATCCCAAATCTAACCAATCAACCCAGGGTTGCCCGAGGAACAACGATGGCCTCGAAAGGGAGCCGTGTCGATCAGTAGAGGAGCTGAGAGAATGCTCGTACCCCGGCCAAGTATCAGCAGTCGAGATGTAAAAAAGGGCGTTCAAGGGGCCTCAAGGGCGTAGAAACATGCAGTTACTCGGCGCAAATCGAAAGCAGAGATCAAAAGAATATATTCATATTCATAAAAATTCATATACAACAGCCCCTGAGGGGTCATAGCATACGCTTACAAAAGCTTACAAAGGGTCCCCACACAGAAGCAAAAGGGGAATACATGAAGAAAAGGCCTAAAACCTATTCTACCCTCGAAGACATACCGCCAGTGACAGAACCTCCAAGCATCGTGTCCTTGAATGCACGCCTCCAAAAACCTCGCCCCAGTCCCTCAAGGTAGCGCTTCAGAGAAGAAGACAAAATGAAGGTGGAAGGAGCAGGAAGGGATGAAAATTCGCAATAGCTCTCCAAAGCTCGAGGACCCTCTTTGGCAAAGGGAGCCTCGGAGAGACAACGGACCGAACAACCCTCGATCCCGCTTGCACGGCTACTTCAAATACACTTCTTTGAGCATCGAGCCGTGCAAGCTCCCGGCACGGGGCAAAATCCCACATCGAGCCGGGGTACGGATGTGAGCAGCGGTGTATAATCCGAGCCCCCTTCTGAGCAGCGGTGCATAATCCGAACGAGTGTCTACATAAGAGGAAAACTGATTCCCCTTGCATCACCACCTCGGGCCAGCGGCAGCAGGAAATACCTACATACCAACGACCATAGCGGGACAACGCGATTGTGCTCAACAAAGGGACGTCCCGACAAAGAGCCATGGCACAACTTAAGGGAACTCCTCCTAACGGTCTTGAGGCTATAAGCCCTAAGCATGATGTTCAAAGGTAGAAGAAGATGACAAGAAGGAATAGGCAAAGTATGCCGATGAAGATACTGGGATAGGAAAGACAACGCCAAGGCACCCCATTTATAGGGGGCAGCAACAGGGTCATCGAGGCTCTGGAAAACTGACTGACGAATGCAATTATTGCATCCTTGAAAAACCAAATCGACGGCAGCACTTTTTACATTGAAGAACGGAAGTGGCAGAGTATTGAGCAGGCGTCTATGAGATATGCCATCTATCACAAAAGATTGCGCCAGGACGCGGATCGCCAATGCTCTATCGCCTTAAAGAGCTCAAGGAGTCGATGGTCATAACCATTTCCCATTGCTTCATTCTGAGAAACGCGGAGACTATCTGTATGTGGTGAAATTAGAGGTCCCGATTTCCCACCATCAAGCAATCTCGGGGAGGTACCTCGAGACCCCGAGAACATGAAGCCACCTCGGGTAGATAGCTTAAGACCCCGATGATATGAAGTCACAACTTAGTCCACTCCTTGGAGGCTTGTCGAGGTCCGATTCGAGGCCGAGATAAAGAGAAAAGGGGGAAGCCCCCAAGACACGTGGTTGAGTCTGACAGGAGCAGCCTATCCCTAGCCTATTCTGGGGTGTCGAGTCAAGCCATCACATCTCCATATTTCATAAATTAGATATACATATATTCGTTACTAAGTTCCCTCTCCTATATAAAGGGAACTCGCCCTACCTTGTAAGGGACTGATATTGCTCCCACAATTCTACAAAGTGCAATAATATCTCTCTCTCTCTCTCTCTCTCTTTTCTTACTAAAGCTCATTGGTTCTCACTGTTACTGAGGATACCTGGATATCCTTTGTCTCTATACGTGTTCCTAATTTTATATGTGTTCTTCATCGTACAAATTCAATTTCAGTTATAAGTAGCTTCGTTTGATTATATCTCTAGCTGTTATACAACTCCCGAGTATCCCCGACAACCCGAGCTCGACCTCGAGGTCAACCTTAAAGTCCCGAATCGACCAAGCTTACGCCCGGATAGCATACCCTTTGGTTCGCTCGTTACCTCGTTTTATCTCCCCCCCCCCATCATTAAAATTCATAATACTAGCATCATCTGCTCTAACAAACTAGCTTGGGAATAGATCACGTATTTTTAGAGTCCCATTTAACTAAATTTAATTTGTTGTTACCTATTTTCTACGATAAACAATGTCAATTATGCGATCGCATATGCGATCGCAGATTGTGTCGGGGCTCCTATTTTTCTTACTTTTAAAACCCGACCGCATCCCATTAAAAACACCATAAAAGACCTTTTTATGCTATTTTACTGCAATTAGAGTGAGGGAAGGAGTTCTAGTGGGAGAAACTGATTCTCACCAAGTCACTACAATCCTTGTCCAAATCTTTGAAGACTTTCAAGTAAAATTTGCTAACCTTCATCCTAAGAGGTAAGAACTTGTGCCCTAATCTATTATTTCGATATTTATATCAAAATATGTGATTAACAAGTGGGTTCATGGGTATAAGGATTGATTATCTTGTATGCATGAATGATAATAGGGTATGGGGAGATTGTGAGTTAAAAAGATAGCAATTGGGGTGTAAGATGATAAAAATCTCTCACAAAAGGGTTCTAAAATCACAATGCACACTTAGTGCTTTATAATATACTCAAATGAGCCAGAATCTTAATCATGTCTCTAATTTTTGGTTCAACTTGTAATTCTCATAACATAGATCGAAGTTGCTAAGAGTTCCGAAATTTTGTAAGAATTTAAGGAAAGCTCTATTGAGGTATGTATGGCTAAAACCCCCTCTTCTTAGAAATTGAGCTCCATTGGTGTCTATGCAAATGTTGTAAGAGTAAAATTTGATTGATCAATTGATTGTTATTTCACATGAATTGGTTTTGCAATTATATATACGTGAAAGGTGTGCCTCAATGTATGCAATGTACTATTCTTGATAATTTAAAGATGTGCGAAGAAGATGAACCATGTGTTGAAATGCCTAGACTTCAAGTCATGATTAAAATTGAAATTGTCATGCCAACTATGTGAAATATTATCTACGCTCACAACTTGAATTGCTTTTGTATGTACCTATGATGCTAAATTGCAAGGTTGACATTGAAAGTGGAAATGATGTGATAATTGTGGTCCCAAGTGCCTACGAATTGATATATGTGGAATAAAGATTGAGATGAGATGATTAATGAAAAAGGAACAACGTCTTGGTAAGACGGCCTAGCCGATCAGGCTGTGATCGGACGCCATGCCGCACACATGGTGGTATTGTGCTGATATCGAATCCGAAAAGTGGGAATGAGATTGTGATAGAGATACATGTCTCACATGAGGCAACCTAGCCGATCGGGTCGTGATCGAACTCCGCACAATAAAGCGGTGGTATTATGAATGATGATGAATAGTACTAAATGCCCTAACCTAAAGCTATGGAAATTATGTGAAAGTTATATGATTCTTGTATCTGTTGATGTGGTGTTCGTCTAAAGCTTTTGATTGTCCCTTGTGATTTCCTTGTTCTTGTATGATAGTTCTTTCTAATGAGATGGTGTTTAGTTATACATACTCGTACTATTCCATGGTACTAACGTCCATTTTGCCAGGGGCGCTACATCTTTCAACGGATGTAGGTAGCTCCACAGCCGACAGTGCCGATCGTAGTTAGTGGAGCATCATCCACTCAACAGTGTTGGTGAGCCCCTTTTTCTTCCAGGGGTGATGTAGTATGTATTTTGATATAGATTTCCACTTTTGAGGTATAGCCGTGGCCTTGTTTCCGGCATTATCATAACTGTCTTTTGTATCTTTAGAGGCTCCGTAGGCGTTTGTGTGGGTTATGTATGGGTGTTGGATGGGTCAATGAACTGTGTTGTAATTCTAAACTCTTGTAATTCTAAACTGTAATTGTATGAAATCTTGGGAACTTAACTATGGTTTAAGGTTTGTGATATAAAATGAACTAACGATGTCGCACGTACGATCTTTCCTTTGTCTAAATAAACGAAAGCATGGTTTCCTTAATCATAGTGAATTGGGTAGAAAGTGTTTAGAAGGGCTTGCTTAGTTGGGTTCACTCGATTGAGCGTCGGTCGCACCTCCCATGGTTGGCACAACTGAAAGAGGGGATTCATAAACATAAGACCATAGCTTTTTCCTTTGGCATGGATGATGGTACCCTACGGTACAAAGGCCGCCTATGTGTTCAAGATATTGACGGTCTTTGGGAAAGGATCATGGCAGAAGCTCACACTTCCAGGTATTCCGTGCACCTAGGTTCTACAAAAATATATCATGATCTCAGGGAAGTTTATTGGTGGAACAACATGAAAAGGGATGTGGCGGACTTTGTGGCAAAATGTTCGAGCTGTGAGCAAGTGAAAGCCGAAAATCAAAGGCCCGGTGGATTGGCTCAAAACATGGAAATTTCGATGTGGAAATGGGAAATGATCAACATGGATTTTGTGGAAGCGTTACCGCGCACTCCACGCAAGTTCGACTCAATTTAGGTAATCATGGATCAACTCACGAAATTAGCTCACTTCTTGGCAGTCAAATCTACCGACACAGCAGAACAATATGCTCAGTTATATATCAAAGAAATAGTTAGGTTGCATGGTACTCCAATTTCAATCATTTCAGATCGAGGGGTTGAGTTCACGGCCAACTTTTGGAAGAAATTTCAGCAAGGCTTGGGTATGTAGGTAAATCTTAGTACAACTTTTCACCCTCAGACCGATGGGTAAGCGGAGCGGACTATTCATACGCTTGAGGACATGTTGCGTGCTTGTGTTCTTGATTTCAAAGGTAGCTGGGATGATCACTTTCCACTTATAGAGTTTGCTTATAACAACAGCTTCCATGCTAGTATCCAGATGGAACCATTTGAGGCGTTGTATGGAAGAAGATGTAGGTCATCCCACTGGATGGTTCGAGGTTGGAGAAGCTGAATTGATAGGGCCGAACCTTGTGCATCAGGCCATAGAGAAAGTCAAAATTATTAAGGAGAGGTTGAAAACTGCTCAGAGTCGCCAAAAATCTTATTCGGACATTCGTCGTAGAGATTTGGAGTTCAAAGAAGAGGATTGGGTATTTATGAAGGTTTCCCCCATAATGCGCATCATGCGGTTTGGAAAGAAAGGAAAATTGAGTCTGAGGCATGTCTGACCGTACAGAATCATTCGGAGGATCGGTCAGGTGGCATACAAGCCCGAGCTTCCACCCGAGATGTCATTGGTACACCCAGTCTTCCATGGGTCTATGTTGAAGAAGGTAGTGGAAGATCCATCCACTATTGTGCCAGTTGAAACTATTGAGGTCAATGAAGCACTGTCATATGAAGAAATTCTAGTTTCCTTTCTTGACAGGCAAGTCCGAAAGTTGAGAAATAAGGAAATTACCTCCGTGAAAGTTTTATGGCGGAACTAAGAGGTTGAGGAAGCCACTAGGGAAGCCGAGGAAGAAATGAAAAAGAAGTACCCACATTTGTTTGTATAGTCATGTAATAGCTTCTATGAATTTGGTTCCTATAAACTCTGTATCCCTTGATTTGGTCTATGTAAAACTGTTTCGTGTTGGTTAAATGTCACCTATGGGGCCATGGTTGGTGTCGTTACGAGTTATGTCATGTCTATGGATTGAGTGTATATTGTTAGAATATGTTTATGGGGCCCTCTGACACGTGGATAGGCCTAGTTACAAAGGAAACTCTGGCAAATTTTTTGGAAATTTGAGGAGTTAGCCAAATTTGGGGCTGTTGATATGTTTCATGATGTGAAAAAGCTAAAGTTGCATAAGGTTGCTAAGGAGTGAGCCTTGATCCTCATTCGAGGATGAATGATCTTAAGTGGGGGATGATGTAAGGCCCCGTGAAAATTTCACTCAAAAACCCGAATCCTCGTCGTGCCAAGTTAGGAATATGCGTTAGAAGCCATGGTTCCAACCTTTTGGATTGATCTGTGCATTAAAAAGTTAAGGAATAATTTTTTTCAGAGAAACGCATTTTTGCTGTCCATTATGCAGTCGCATGATAGCTATGCAAACCGCATAGTCGTCGCAGAGTGAGGCAGTGTGCTGGTTAGTTTTGAAGTCAACTATGCGGCTAATTATGCAATCGCATAATCAATATGCGGGCCGCATAGTAATCGCATAGTCTCCTTGGAATTTTGCGAATGGAACTTCTGCGGAGCATTATGCGACCGTAGAACAGGTATGCGGTCCGCAATGTTGTCGCATACCCAGACAGAATGTTCAAGTTTTGAGGGAAATTTTGTGGTCCCTTTTGCGGGCCGCATGTCAATTATGCGATAGCATATGCGACTGCAGATTTTGTTATAGATTACCACTTTTGAGGTATAGCCGTGGCCTTGTTGCCGGCATTATCATAACTGTCTTTTGTATCTTTAGAGGCTCCGTAGGCGTTTGTGTGGGTTATGTATGGGTGTTGGATGGGTCAATGAACTGTGTTGTAATTCTAAACTCTTGTAATTCTAAACTGTAATTGTATGAAATCTTGGGAACTTAACTACGGTTTAAGGTTTGTGATATAAAATGAACTAACGATGTCGCACGTACGATCTTTCCTTTGTCTAAATAAACGAAAGCATGGTTTCCTTAATCATAGTGAATTGGGTAGAAAGTGTTTAGAAGGGCTTGCTTAGTTGGGTTCACTCGATTGAGCGTCGGTCGCACCTCCCATGGTTGGCACAACTGAAAGAGGGGATTCATAAACATAAGACCGTAGCTTTTTCCTTTGGCATGGATGATGGTACCCTACGGTACCAAGGCCGCCTATGTGTTCCGGATATTGACAGTCTTTGGGAAAGGATCATGGCAGAAGCTCACACTTCCAGGTATTCCGTGCACCTAGGTTCTACAAAAATGTATCATGATCTCAAGGAAGTTTATTGGTGGAACAACATGAAAAGGGATGTGGCGGACTTTGTGGCAAAATGTTCGAGCTGTGAGCAAGTGAAAGCCGAAAATCAAAGGCCCGGTGGATTGGCTCAAAACATAGAAATTTCGATGTGGAAATGGGAAATAATCAACATGGATTTTGTGGAAGGGTTACCGCGCACTCCACGCAAGTTCAACTCAATTAGGGTAATCGTGGATCAACTCACGAAATTTGCTCACTTCTTGCCAGTCAAATCAACCGACACAGCGAAACAATATGCTAAGTTGTATATCAAAGAAATAGTCAGGTTGCATGGTACTCCAGTTTCAATCATTTCAGATCGAGGGGCTGAGTTCACGGCCAACTTTTGGAAGAAATTTCAGCGAGGCTTGGGTATGTAGGTAAATTTTAGTACAGCTTTTCACCCTCAGACCGACGGGTAAGCGGAGCGGACTATTCAGATGCTTGAGGACATGTTGCGTGCTTGTGTTCTTGATTTCAAAGGTAGCTGGGATGATCATTTTCCACTCATAGAGTTTGCTTATAACAACAGCTTCCATGCTAGTATCCAAATGGAACCATTTGAGGAGTTGTATGGAAGAAGATGTAGGTCTCCCATTGGATGGTTCGAGGTTGGAGTAGCTGAATTGAAAGGGCCGAACCTTGTGCATCAGGCCATAGAGAAAGTCAAAATTATTAAAGGTTGAAAACTGCTCAGACTCGCCAAAAATCTTATTCGGACATTCGTCGCAGAGATTTGGAGTTCAAAGAGGAGGATTGGGTATTTTTGAAGGTTTCCACCATAAAGGGCATCATGCGGTTTCGAAAGAAAGGAAAATTGAGTCTGAGGTATCTCATACCGTACAGAATCATTCAGAGGATCGGTCAGGTGGCATACAAGCTCGAGCTTCCACCCGAGATGTCATTGGTACATCCAGTCTTCCATGTGTCTATGTTGAAGAAGGTAGTGGAAGATCCGTCCACTATTGTGCTAGTTGAAACTATTGAGGTCAATGAAGCACTGTCATATGAAGAAATTCTAGTTTCCATTCTTGACAGGCAAGTCCGAAAGTTGAGAAATAAGGAAATTACCTTCGTGAAAGTTTTATGGCGGCACCAAGAGGTTGAGGAAGACACTTGGGAAGCCGAGGAAGAAATGAAAAAGAAGTACCCATATTTTTTTTATAGTCATGTAATAGCTTCTATGAATTTGGTTCCTATAAACTCTGTATCCCTTGATTTGGTCTATGTAAAACTGTTCCGTGTTGGTTAAATGTCACCTATGGGGCCATGGTTGGTGTTGTTACGAGTTATGTCATGTCTATAGATTGTGTGTATATTGTTAGAATATGTTTTTGGGGCCCTCTGACAGTTGGATAGGCCTAGTTACAAAGGAAACTCTGGCAAATTTTTTGGAAATTTGGGGAGTTAGCAAAATTGGGGGCTGTTGATATGTTTCATGATGTGAAAAAGCTGAAGTTGCATAAGGTTGCTAAGGAGTGAGCCTTGATCCTCATTCGAGGATGAATGATCTTAAGTGGGGGAGGATGTAAGGCCCCGTGAAAATTTCACTCAAAAACCCAAAACCTCGTAGCGCCAAGTTAGGAATATGTGTTAGAAGCCACGGTTCCGACCTTTTGGATTGATCTGTTCATTAAAAAGTTAAGGAATAATGTTTTTTCAGAAAAGCGCATTTCTGTTGTCCATTATGCAGTCGCATGATAGCTATGCAAACCGCATAGTCGCCGCAGAGTGAGGCAGTGTGCTGGTTTGTTTTGAAGTCAACTATGCAGCTAATTATGCAATCGCATAATCAATATGCGGGCCGCATAGTAATCGCATAATCTCCTTGGAATTATGCGAAGAGCAGTTCTGCGGTGCATTATGCGATCGCAGAACAGGTATGCGGTCCGCATTGTTGTCGCATACCCGGACAGAGTGTTCAAGTTTTGAGGGCAATTTTGTGGTCCCTTTTGCGGGCCGCATGTCAATTATGCTATCGCATATGCGACCGCAGATTGTGTCGGGGCTCCTATTTTCTAACTTTTAAAACCCGACCCCATCCCATTAGAAACACCCCATAAGACCCCTTTTATGCTATTTTACTGCAATTAAAGTGGGCGAAGGAGTTCTACAGGGAGAAACTAATTCTCACCAAGTCACTACAATCCTTGCCTAAATCTTTGAAGACTTTCAAGTAAAATTTGCTAGGCCTTCATCCTAAGAGGTAAGAACTTGTGACCTAATCTTTGATTTCGAAATTTCTATCAAAATAAGTGAGTAATAAGTGGGTTCATGGGTATGAGGATTGGTTATCTTGCATGCATGAATGATAATAGGGTATGGGGAGATTGTGAGTTAAAAAGATAGCTATTGGGGTGTAAGATGATAAAAATCTCTCACAAAAGGGTCCTAAAATCACAATGCACACTTAGTGTTTGATAATATACTCAAATGAGCTAGAATCTTAATCATGTCTCTAATTTTTGGTTCAACTTGTAATTCTCATAAAATAGATCGAAGCTGCTAAGAGTTCCGAAATTTTATAAGAATTTAAGGAAAACTCTATTGAGGAATGTATGGCTAAAACCCCCTCTTCTTAGAAATTGAGCTCCGTTGGTGTCTATGCAAATGTTGTAAGACTAAAATTTGATTGATGAATTGATTGTCATTTCACATGAATTGGTTTTGCAATTATATATACGTGAAAGGTGTGCCTCAATGTGTGCAATGTACTATTCCTTATAATTTAAAGATGTGTGAAGAATATGAACCATGTGTTGAAATGCCTAAACTTCAAGTCAAAATTAAAACTGAGATTGTCATGCCAACTATGTGAAATCTTATCTATGCTCACAACTTGAATTGCTTTTGTATGTGCCTATGATCCTAAATTGCAAGGTTGACATTGAAAGTGGAAATGATGTGATATTCTGGCCCCAAGTGCCTACGAATTGATATATGTGGAATAAAGATTGAGATGAGATGATTAATGAAAAATGAACAACGTCTTGGTAAGACGGCCTAGCCGATCGGGCCGTGATCGGACGCCATGCCGCACACATGGAGGTATTCTGCTGATACCGAATCCGGAATGTGGGAATGAGATTGTGATTGAGATACATGTCTCACATGAGGCATCCTAGCCGATCGGGTCGTAATCGGACTCCACATAAGAAAGCGGTGGTATTAAGAATGATGATGAACAGTATTTACTGCCCCAACCTAAAGCTATGGAAATTATGTGAAAGTTATATGATTCTTTTATCTGTTGATGTGGTGTTCGTTTAAAGCTTTTGATTGTCCCTTGTGATTTTCCTGTTGTTGTATAATAGTTCTTTCTAATGAGATGGTGTTTAGTTATACATACTAGTACTATTCCATGGTTCTAACGTCACTTTTGCTTAGGGCGCTAAATCTTTCAATGGATGTAGGTGGCTCCATAGCAGACAATGCCGATCGTAGTTAGCGGAGCATCTTCCACTCAGCAGTCTTGGTGAGCCCCTTTTTCTTCCAGGGGTGATGCAGTATGTATTTTGTTATAGATTTTCACTTTTGAGGTATAGCCGGGGCCTTGTTGTTGGCATTATCATAACTGTCTTTTGTATCATTAGAGGCTCCGTAGATATTTGTGCGGGTTATGTACGGGTGTTGGATGGGTCAATGAACAGTGTTGTAATTGTAAACTCTTGTACTTCTAAACTGTAATTGTATGAAATCTTGGGAACTTAACTATGGCTTAACGTTTGTGATATAAAGTGAACTAATGATGTCGTACATACAATCTTTCCTGTTGTCTATTAAACGAAGGCATGGTTTCCTTAATCAAAGTGAGTTGGGTTGAAAGTGTTTAAAAGGGCTTGCTCAGTTGGGTTCACTCGATTGAGCACCGGTCGCGCCTCCCGAGATTGGGGCATGACAAAAATGGATTTTTGGTGTTTTCCGGTTGATAGTGGAAATTTTGATATCGGGGTCGGAATGGAATTCTGGGAGGTGCATTAGGTCTGTTGTGTCATATGGGATGTGTGTGCAAAATTTCAGGTCTTTCCCACAAGGTTTGGTGGACTTTTTGATCAAATGCAGAATTCGAAAAGTTTTGGAAACCTTAGGCTTGAATCCGAGGGTGTTTTGATGATTCGATGTTGTTTTGAGTGTTTAGAAGATTGGTATAAGTTTGAATAGTGGTATATGATTTGTTCGTACTTTTGGTTGAGGTCCTGGAGGCCTCAGGATGATTTCGGATAGTTATCGGGGAGTTTGAAAATTTGTTGGAGCAACTTTAGCTGCTGAGGTTTTGTCATAATCGCACTTGCGGTTAGGGGACCGCAGATGCGATGACCGCAGAAGCGAGATCAAGCCACAGATGCGCCCACAGGTGAAAAATGCATAAGCAGCAGATGTGGAGAGTGGAGCGCACCTGCGAAGGCGCAGGTGCGGTAATTTGAGCGCTGGTGCGATTTTGGGCGGATAAGTGGTTTCCGCAGGTGCGCACCTAGGACGGCAGGTGTGGGTCCGCAGGTGCGAGTAAATGGACAGCAATGCGGTATCGCTGGGCAAAACATATAAATAGATGCCTTTGCAAATTTTTGGGTTATTTCATCACTTTTTCATATTGGTTTACCGCACAAGAACCCCTACTTCAAATTAGACCCGTAGACCCCAATAACCAAGCTCTAATATTCTCAAATCGCCCCAAACTCTCCATAAGATACGTGGTCGTCCCACTGCAAAGCCCATATGCAATTCTGCCACTCTCCCACTTTGGCGGAACTCATCCCCTTAATCGACTACTCGACCTTCGCTTCATATACCTGGCCTTTTTAGAAGTTTAAAACTCCGCCTGACACTTCCCGCACGCATTTCTCATCTTTTGCTGCCCCGTTGTTGCCTTAATAAAATCTATCTTCATAGTACTTGAGTCCACAAATCGCTACTAACTTTAAACCTTTCCGAAGGTCATCCTTCTCGAACCGCCAACATTAGAAATAGTGATCCAATCCTGAACCACCGCACCCTACAATATCTAACAGTTGCATCTCCGATACTATTTCGCAATATCTTGCCCCAAAGGCGAATTATAGAAGATTATAACACCGACACACTTAATACGTTCAATTAGGACAACAACACCCCAACATAAAAGAAAACTCCACTACGCTTGCAAATACCAAGTCTCATTACTTCCACCAGCCCACATCTGATCATCCTTAGTTCGATTGCCTTTCCCCCTGCCGGGAATAAAATACTGAATCTCTTGGCTATGCACTGAGTAAACCTCCCTTCAAGTCATTCACTGCCCCGACACGTGGGCAATATCCTACCATCATATCACTACTGCGGAACAATCATTCATAAGCATCCTGGCAACTTGTGCCTAGCCCCAAAGCACCGTTACTGAGCTGAAACATTAAAATATCCTTCCATAAGGCGACGATAATAATCAAATCAACTACACCGAGAGAAATATCCCGCACCGCATCCGTAGTACCATTAGGCTTCTTCAGTTCTCAATTTATAACAAGCGCTTTGCATCGCGTAAGGTTGAGTAGGAATGAATCAAAGGCATACGCCTCCAAGGGTCAAATCGCACGATAAGGAATCAAGAAGGGAAGTACTCCTAACAGTCCTGCAGCCTCCCGAGGATAAGTACAGACGTCTCCGTACCAATCCGCGAGACTCTACTAGACTTGCTCATGACTCTTGAGACCCTAGGAACCTAGTGCTCTGATACCATGTTGTCACGACCCACCACTTTTTGGGGAATATGAGTCGAAGCAATAACAAGAATATTTCTAGTAGAACATCTTTCACAATCCCATGAGAGATGGTTCACTAATAGACCGAGGGCTAAGTCATTCGACTCATTCACATCCAGATCATGAATGTTTTGGAATCCATATTATGCAAGGAGACATTGCTTTTGCTAATTCGAATTGAAGGGTGATATAAAATCGGTCTATTTCCGGCATCATATCCATAGTTAGCCCATTCATCCTAGTTAGCAGTTCCAGCTCCGTATCAAGGTCACGATCGATATCGTCACTAGCATCAAGATTGTCACTATCATCAATATCGTCACTATCATCAATATCGATCTCATCAAGAAGAAAACCTTTAGGCTTGTTATCCAGGAACTTGTTCAGAAATACCGTAATGAAAGGAACATAGGAGTTTGTCGCTAGGTATTTGACCAAATAGGATCGTCCAGTTCCTATAGAACCTATCACTAAAATACCCCTAGAGGGGGATAAGGCTAAGCGGAGCGAAAAGGGTTTTCCATGAGATGGGAAATGAAAACTATTTTCCCCACACGAAGTTTGTGAATAAGTGATTGTCTGATAATGAGCAAGGAATATCCGTCTTTCTGCTAAACAGGATGGATTGAACTCATAATTCATTAGATGCTTTTTATGAATGTCAACTAAGTATCGTAAGTAAATTGCTCCCGGTTGTTCAATCATTTGATAACCAGAGTCATTCTTTGATAAACGATCACTATGAGTCAGACTCAATAGAATTTGATCAATCCTATTTTCTGTCGTTAAGGTGGAGAACTGAACCAAGAATTCTCTTTCTTCATCATCAATCGAATCACTGTTCGCGACCCAGGATTCTATNCCTGCTCGCGAATCATGCATGCGACGCAGGTACACATAGAGATACATGCTCAATCAGTCAATTAAGAACTTATCGGGAATATTTATCCAAATAAAACAATTTCTCTTTTTAACAATTCAGGAAAAAAGATGTTTAATCTCCTTTAAAATTCATTTACTAATCCAAGGTGATTTAAGCAATTCAAGCTATCAATAGGTTCAGAAATAATCCAAGTATAACATGCTTTTGGGCCCTAACTACCCGGACAATGGCATAATAGTAGCTACGCACGGACTCTCGTCACCTCGTGCGTACGTAGCCCCCGCAAATAGGAGCACATAATCAATTATTTCACCTATGGGGACAATTCCCTCTTACAAGGTTAGAAAGGAGACTCACCTCGCTCCAAAGATCCATAACTGGCATTCTACGCCCTTTCGAAGACTCAAATCGATGCAAAAATGCTCCAAAACTAGCCAATAATTAAATCCATTAATATATGTTCAATTACTCACTATTGTCTAATTTGTAACAATTCCTAACCCCGAACGAAAAGTAGACAAAATTTCCTTCGGGCCCACGTGTCCGGATTCCAGAATTTTCCGAAGATAAAGTTTACCCATGACCTTACGAACTCAAATATATAATTTATTCTCAATTCCATGCCCAAAATCGTGTCAAAATCCAAAATATCAAATTCTAGGTTTTTCTTTAAAACCCCAAATTTTCCTTTAGATTCTCATGAATTTTGATGTTAAATCTAAGGTATAATCACAAAATATAATTGAAAATTAGTTAGAGGAACTTACCCAATGATTTGATATGAAAATCCACTCTCAAAATCGCTCATTTGGACCTAGGGTTCAAAATATGATAAAATGAAGCAAAAACTCGAGTTACACAGCTAAAATGAAGCCGCGGATGTCGCGTTTGCGATCCAGGGTTCGCAATTGCGAACCCTCGCAAAAGCGAAGAAGGCCTTCGCAATTGCGAACAAAGAGGGGCTGGAAAGGGTCGCATTTGCGACAAAAAGTTCGCAATTGCGAACTGGGCGTCGCAATTGCGATGGTTATGTTCGCAATTGCGATCATACGAGAAGCAGCAGTTTTTCCCGACACAAAAATGAGCATAACTTCCTCATACAATGTCCAAATTCGATGATTCATTTTGCTATGGCTCCGTATTACGATACGGATCTAATGGAGCAATAAAAACTAAATTTGGAGCTCATTTGCTTAATATGGTACTCCATTATGTCCAAAGAAACGACGTTGAAATATCAAATAAGAGCGCGATACAACCCGAAATACACCCGAGGCCCCCGGGACCCCGACCAATCACACCAACCAGTCCCAAAACACATTATAGACTTGCTTGAGGCCTCAAATCACATCAAACAACGCTAAAATCATGAATCAACCCCCAATCCAAGCTTTATGAACTTTAGAACTTCCAACTTCTACTTTCGATGCTTAAACCAATCAAATCACGTCCGATTGACCTCAAATTTTGCACACAGGTCATATTCGATATTACGGACCTACTCCAACTTTCGGAATCGGATTCCGACCCCGATATCAAAAAGTCCACTTCCGGTCAAACTTCTCAAAAACCTTCAAATTTCTATGTTTAGCCAAATGGCTCCAAAATGACCTACGGACCTCTGAATTCACTTCCGATCTCGCTCCCATCTCCAGAATCAGCATACGGAGATATTCACGGACTCGGAATCCCAAACGGACATCGATAACACTAAAATGCACATCAAGCAAACTTATGAAATTTCTTCAAAAATGCTAACTTCCACAATAGGCACCAAAACGCTCCCGGGTTATCCAAAACCCGATCCGGGCATACGCCCAAGTCTGAAATCATCATACGAACCTGTTGAAACCTTCAGATCCCGGTTCCGAGGTCGTTCACTCAAAATTCCAATCCTAGTTCATTCTTTTAACTTTAAGCTTCTGAAATGAGAATCCTCTTTCCAAATCAACTCTGGATTTCCTGCAATTCAATTCTGACCACGCGCACAAGTCACAATACCTGAAATGAAGCTGCTCACGACCTCAGGCTGCTGAACGGAGCGCTAGAACTCAAAACGACCGGCCGGGTCGTTACATCAGTAAGTGCCAAGCCTAACCTCGATCGGGTAGTGTCAAGGAAGGTCAGGGCCCTACTGAGGTTAAATGAAATATAAGGAATAACAGAATAAGATAAAACAGTACAATTAAAAGCTAACGGTAAGAATTAACACATTATAATAAGGATAACGACAACTGAAATAGAGACAAAAACAATCACAAGGAATACCACTCTTAACAGAGATAATAACCGGGGATCTCTCAGTATCCCGAGGATCTCTTAGTATCCTCAATTTTACACTAGGGATTTCTTGGTACCCCGAGGATCTTTTGGTATCCTTAATTTTTATGCTAGGGATCTCTTGGTATCCCGAGGATCTCTTGGTATCCTCACTTCAGTTCAAATCAACAATACATACAGGGGGATCTCCTGGGATGGCGTCCCGTAGTCCCAAAGTAAAGCACACAACAATAACACAAAGAATTCTCAATTAAACTTAACTTAATACCAAGGTAAAACAAGAGATTCTAACCTAACATGATTCACATAACACAATTAAGGCAGTTTAAGCAAATGAAACAAGTAAGTCAATTAGACATGCTTCTCTAAGCTAACAACAGGCTTAAATTGCAAGTAGTAATAACAGGAGAAGAAAACACAGTCTTAGTTACTTAGCGAAAACCGGATTTTTCAACAATTAGTACAAGTACACACTCGTCAGCTCACGTATAAGGCATTTCAATTAACAAATATACCAAATCCTAAGGGGAAGGTCCCCCACACAAGGTTAGGCAAGCCACTTACCTCGAACCAGCTCAAAATCAACCTGAAACCACGTTCTTGCCACGAGCACTCGACTCCAAATGGCCCAAATCTATTCAATTCAATTGCATAATGTAAATAACACTTCAAGTAACTGATTCTACAAATAAATTCTAAGCTAAAACGCGGAATTTGGTAAAATGACCAAAACGCCCCTCGAGCCCATATCTTGGAATAGGGTAAAATTTATATTTTCAGAATCCTCGTACTCTCACGAGTTCATGCATACAAAACGTACCAAAATCGGACCTCAAATGGTCCCTCAAATCATCACTCAAATTTCTCTAATTAATCAAGCCCTAACCCCTAATTTACCACTGATTTTTCCTCAAATTTCATGTTTAAAATGATAAAAATCACCTCAATAACGAGTTTAAGGATCAAAGAGTTGTGATTCTTACTGTTAATTCTATGTTGCAAAGAGTTTTTGGTGGAAATATTTCTTGTTGTTTCATTCATATTGTTTTAGCAGTTGTTGTCCATATATGACCACTTGGGTTTTTCTTCAGTTGTTTCAGTTACGTGTTCCCATGTTTAGATTTCGGTATCTGTTCAGGTTATTTTCTTGTTTTGTATCAATTATTTCTTGCTTCCTATTATTTATCATTATTGCTTTTCATACTGTTTATTTATATCCTAGTTGGTGTCTTTACCTGGACTCGTCACTACTCTACTGAGGTTAGGCTCGATACTTACTGGGCACCATTGTGGTGTACTCATACTACGCTTTTGCACATTTTTGTACGCCTGCTTGTGCTAGTCGTTAGAGATTTTCTGCTAGCTGCTTTTATCGGAGATTTTAAGGTATGCCTGTTAGGCGTCCGCGGGCCTCGGAGTCACCTTCCCTTATTCTCATATACTTTTGTATTTACTTTCATACAGTGATGTAGTAGTTACTCTAGTTATATAACGTAGAGCTTATGACTCAGTTCCACCGGTTTTGGGGGAGTGTTCTATTGAGATTATGTTTGTATCAGAAGGTTTTATTAGTTATTCAGCTTTGTTTCTAGCATTTTGATAATTGTTCTGTGAAATTATTACTATTTGTTAGGTTTACCTAGTTGTAGAGACTAGGTGCCATCATGAAAAGCGCAAAACACACACTTAAATATGCTCGGTAGTCGAATATAGTACAATATAATATCGTATCCACAGGGGTTGGGTTTAAACAACATTCTTGTAGCTCTAGTTTAATTGCTATCCAAGATGATCAACAATTGAGATTTAGGTGATTAAAACTAAAATTAACTAAGAGTCTAAACTATCGGCTAATAACAATCGACACAAGTAATGAGCAAAGAAGATTATCCATGGGGAAAAGATAGGGTTTTGATAGGATAGGTGCAAGATAAATGATTGGGATCTTACTCTAGATAATTCACCTCTAATGTTCAAGTGAGTCTCTCAAATACACTTAGTTATTAGTTCAATTATTTAGAAGAAACTCCTCTCGCGATTAAGTCTCAACCTCAAAAGATAAGCCAATTTTAAGAACGTGAATATATGCAAGAATTCATTGTGGATTGGTCTTTAGGAGAACCTCTTGATTATCCTCCTACCTAGGTTTAATCAACAATTCAACTAGCCTCTTTCGAT
Source organism: Nicotiana attenuata (assembly GCF_001879085.1). Taxonomy (NCBI): domain Eukaryota; kingdom Viridiplantae; phylum Streptophyta; class Magnoliopsida; order Solanales; family Solanaceae; genus Nicotiana; species Nicotiana attenuata. The sequence goes on from NC_031995.1 coordinate 51,007,710, forward strand.
TACAAAGAAGAATTAATGAATTCAATCAATAATATATAATGCAATGATATCACAAGTTATGCCTCTCTCGATTACATTAACAAGAGAATATAGATGCAATGATTAAAACATCCAAAACGATTCAAACATACAAAGTAGAGTTAATTATCCACAAACAAGTATCAACAAACCAAATCCATTAAACCCTAAAGAGAACTACTCCATGGATATTGAGCAATTCATCACATATATGTTTAAGTTAAAAGAAAACATAAAACTATTCAAACTCGTTTCTTGAGTGAGGATTGAATGATCAAATCCTTGCGCTTTTGTTTCTCCACCTCCTCCTAGGCTTGCTTAGGTCTAAGATGTGTCAAAAGTCCTCAAAATAACATTTTTACATGTATTTATACTAAGTAGGGTCAGGCCCAGACGAAAACACTTTTTCCTGCGCGAACTGGGATAATAAATTTGTAAAAGTTGCACAGGCGCGCCACGCAAGGCTGTAGCGGGGAACTTCAGAGAGTGTGCAAAATCAATAGCAGCAGAAAATGGGCTGCCGCGGTGCGCCACGCGCCGCGACTATGGAGTTTTCTTAGAGTGAAACTTCTTGCTCGCATTTTGATATCCAGGCATGGTCCTTGACCCCCGAACACGATCCCGGATTAATCCTTTGGGCTTTTACTCAGTCTTCAAAGATCCAAATAGCTCGAATTAGCTCCATAACATCTATATCACTTGGAATCACTCCTACAAGGCATAAAACATGTAACTAGTGCAAAACACTGGCGATTAAAGCTCAAACTCAATTAAAGTGAAGTAAATTAGAGTGCATTAAGCGACTAAAACACAGGATTATAGCCTACGATCAACACCCCACACTTAAGCCATTGCTCATCCTCTAGCAATCAAACCACACTTTATATAAACACAACCTCATTAAACAACTCTCTTAACTCTTCACACCAAGAATATTTAACTAAGATATATAACAATTAGGCGGGTAAACATATATCATCAGCTCAACAACGAAACACCTATATCACTTCCAAGACTGAACAAACTTACTATTTTGCTTTGTAAACACACGGGGCAAGTTCTAGACATGAAATGCAATGCACAGAATAACACTAAATCTCACACACTCATAGCACATAACTCACTCGGAATTTGACTCATCAAGACACTCTAGTCAAAGCACTTAAGCAAAGTTAAGATTATACAATTTAAGGTACCTATACAAGAGTCAAAAACTGAGCTTAATCGTCATAACAAAAGCAATCACTATTCTCAATGCACAACAAAGTCAGGAGACATTGCTTTAATTCAATTCACATCACAAGGTTTCCTACTTCTAACAGAAATAAAAACTTACTACACCCGGTTCTAACAAAACCCTTGAAAAAGAACTGCGGCACAAAGAAAAACCAAGGGGGAATTATTACACTACCTACAAAAGAATTTTTTTTTGTCATTTTCCTTCGACATTAATCCCTCAAGAAACCTGTTGAATGATGTCCATCGTCGGGAAAAATCGGCAGTTTAAATTTTTTTTATGTTTTTTCAATTTTTTCTACCACTCAACTACTCAAACTAACAAAAGCAAAAAAAATCAAGCTAAATAAACAAAACTAAGACTAATATGCATACAAAATAAAAATATCCCCCAACCCACACTTTAAGTTGTGGCATGTCCCCGCGACACACAATTAAAAAGCATAAGGCAGAGGAAACTTCCCTGAATCTCTAGTCGGAGTCTGAATCAAAGTAGGGATCCATTCCACGCGTCCGAACTAGTGCACACATCCATGCATATAGCTTCTTTTCAACCTTTTTGGGGTACACCCCACACTTATCTCTCTCAATCACTGCAGCCTTCTCCTTCACACCCTTCACCTTCAACTCAACACTTGCAGCTGGCTTCTCTTGTTTCACCCCTTTTTCTACATCCAACTTGAAAGTTACCATCTCCTCACCCACTCTAAGCATGAGCTTCCTCTCGCGTATATCTAAAATTGCTCTACGCGCTGATAAGAATGGTCTTCCTAGGATGAGGGGTATCTTCTTATTCTCCTCCATCTTCACCACTATAATGTCTACAAGAAATACAAACTTATCTACCCTCACGAAGACATCTTCAACTATTCCCTCAAGTGTTATCTTTGTTTGATCTGCCAGCTGCAACGATATTGGTGCAGACCTTATCTCTCCAATCTCATCCTCCAGTTTCCTATAAATAAACAAAGGCATTAGATTAATTGAGGCACCCAAATCACATAAGATTTATCAAAGTTAAGAGTGCCTAAGGAGCAAGGTATAGTAAAACTCCCCTGATCTCCACACTTTTGTGGGAGTTTGTTTTGCAAGATTGCACTGCAATGCTATGTGAGCTTGACTACTGATGTCTCTTCTATCTTCCTCTTCTTTGTAAGCACCTGCTTCAACAACATTGCATAAGATGGCATTTGTGAGAGAACATCGGTGAATGGCAGATTTACATTAACTTGTCTCAGCATATCTAAAAATCTATCAAACTGCTTGTCCAACTTTTCTCTATAGAGCTTTTGGGGAAAAGGTAGAGCAGGAATATGCTCGCTCACATCATCCTCCTCCCTTCTCAAAGTCTCTTCCTTTTTCTTTTTGTTAGCTCCCTTCTTGCCTTTCTTCTTCTTATCGTCTTCAGTTTTCACCTCCTTCTCACTTTCTTTTTCAGGCACAATCTCTTTTTGGACTAGGGTGGGTCTTTCAATACTTGCCCCTTATCAAGGTCACAACATTTACCGTTTCTTTAGCATTCTTCTCAGTATCAGCCGGCAGAGTACCTGAGATTATCTCAGACAATATAGTTGCAATTTGTCCCACTTGTCTCTCCAAGTTCCGCAGAACAGTGCCATGTTATTTGATGGCTGCACCATGAGCATCTAGCCTCTCATCAGTTTTGAGAATGAAGGACTTCATCAGATCTTCCAACACAGATTGAATTGGTTATTGAGGCTGGAACAGCGGCCTCTGCTGATTTTGGAAGTCTGGAGCTCCTTGTCCCTGAAATCTGGAGTTATTTTGTTGCCATGCATTTGCTGTACCCCCAGGTGAACTCCATAAAAAATCGAGGTGCTTCTGACCCATTGCATTGAAGTTTTAATTACCCACAGCATTCACTTCCTCCGTGGTAGCTTGACACTCATGAGTAGGGTGTCCTCTTCCGGCATATGTCTACATGTTGCATGAGCCTTATTGTGTATTGAGGGTAAGGNAAGCAGTGGTGGGCTCGATAAGTACCGCTTTAGTTCCTCCAAGGCCTGCTGGCATTCCGGGGTCCATGCAAAATTGCTCTTCTTCCTAAGCAGTGAGAAGAATCGGTGATTCTTATCTGAGGATCTCGAAATGAATCGCCCTAGAGCGGCTATGCGCCCCGTTAGCCTCTGCACGGCCTTTAAATTATCTACGACCCTGATATCCTTGATAACTTTGATTTTATCGAGGTTGATCTCGATCCCCCGATTGGACACCATGAAGCCGAGAAACACCGACCATACCGCCCTTAGGTATTTGATGACCAAGAAAGATTCCAAGGCAAAATTGATGAGATGGGTGTTACTTCTTCAAGAGTTTGATTTGTAAATAGTGGACCAGAAAGGTAGTGAGAACCAAGTTGCGGATCATTTGTCCCGCTTGGAGGAGGAAGGTAGGCCGCGTGATGGCTTGGAGATCAATGATACATTCCCCGATGAGCAACTACTTTCTGTGTCAATGTGTGATATGCCATGGTTTATGGATATTGCTAATTTCATTGTGACTGGCATCATCCCGTGTGAGCTCTCTTTTAACCAAAGGAAGAAGCTCAAACAGAATAGTCTGGACTTCTATTGGGATCAGCCATACTTGTTCAAGATTTGCACGGATGGTGTGATTCGAAGGTGTGTCCCAGAGAGAGAGCAATTGAGTATTTTGGAGGCTTGTCATTCATCCCCCTATGGTGGCCATCATGGAGGGGTGAGAATGGCTTTGAAAGTTTTGAGTTGTGGTTTTTATTGGCCAACCTTCTCCAAAGATGCAAGTGATGTAATGAAAAGGTTTGATCAATGTCAACGAGCGGGCGGGATTTCCAAGAAAGATGAGATGCCTCTGAAGACAATTTTGGAAGTTGATATCTTTGATGTATGGGGTACTGATTTTATGAGCGCTTTTGTTAGCTCTTGTGGGAACACTTACATTCTTGTAGCAGTTGATTATGTGTGAAAATGGGATAAGGCCGTGGCCTTGCCCAACAATGAAGCTAGGGGTGTGGTGTCATTTCTAAAGAAGAGCATTTTCACAAGGTTTGGTACACCCCTGGCAATCATTAGTGATGGAGGATCGCATTTTTGTAATAGAGCTTTTGATACGTTGCTATCCAAGTATGGTGTCAACCACAAAGTCTCTACACCTTATCATCCTCAAGCAATTGGCCAGGTTGAAGTGTCTAACAGGGAGATCAAGAGTATTTTGTCCAAGACCGTCAATGCCAATAGAACCGATTGGTCTAAAAAATTAGATGATGCTCTATGGGCTTACCGGACCGCTTACAAGACCCCAATTGGTATGTCACCGTATCGGTTGGTGTTTGGGAAAGCATGTCACCTAACAGTGGAATTGGAGCATAAGGCCATGTGGGCCTTGAGGAAGCTTAATCTTGAATGGGATGTTGCGGCCAACCTTCGTGTTGAACAACTCAATGAACTTGATGAATTCTGGTTCCATGCATACTTTAGTTCGTCATTGTATAAGGACAAGATGAAGTACCTTCATGACAAATATGCTCGTGGAAAGGAGTTCAAAGTTGGTGATTTGCTCCTCTTGTTCAATTCTCGTCTAAGGTTGTTTCTGGGAAAGCTGAAATCAAAGTGGAGCGGACCATTTGAAGTTGTATGTGTGACCCTGTTTGGTGCTCTAGATTTGAAGAACAAAAGTGGTGAAGTCATTAGAGTGAATGGGCACTGTGTCAAGCATTATCTTGGGAAGGTTGACGATAGCCATGTGGTGGCTGTTGTTCATTTCAAATGATGTGATGGTAACCCGCGTCGTGCCGCGATGTTAAATCAGGCGCTTCTTGGGAGGCAACCCATGTATTTTTCTTTTTGTTTTATTTGATTTTCTTGGTAGTATAGGATTGATTTTTGGGCTAACTAACTATGAGATGTTGCAGGGATTGAGTTGATGAAGTGCAGGGCATAATAGCAAAATTGTTCAGTTTCTGAAGTTTCTAGTGCGGCCGCACTACACTTTGTGCGGTCCGCACTGGTGTGAGACAATATGAGGACTCTCTGAAGTTTGCCACCGCGGCCGCATTGTATTTTGTACGGACCGCGGTGGACCTCTGCGGACGCGGTCGGTTTTGTGCGGACCGCTGAGGTTGCCTTCTCAAACTTCTTCTAGACAAACCCAGCGCGGACCGCGGTCCATTTTTTACGGCCGCGCTGGTAGGTAAGGATGGGTCCCACGAGTTTCTCTATAAATAGACCTCAAGGGTCTCCTTTTACCCTTTTCGAACCCTAAACTCTCAGAGATCCGTTTTACTGTTCATCCTCTCTTTTGACCGTAATTCTTGCTTAGTGTGATTACTTACATTACATATACACATCTGGTAACATCTCAATCATTTCTTTGTGCTTAATTTTAGTTTTTGTTTCATTTACAGTAGCCCATAGCTTTTTCTTCTTCCCATTTTTCTCTATTTGTTAGCTTAGGTTAGTGTAACTGTTAGTTTTTGTGTGCCTGAGGAGTATTATTAACTGTGTAAATTGAGTAGGGACAAAGTTAGGTGAAAACTTGAACTAAAAAGCAAAAAACATAAGAACCCTAACTTAGTGCCATACCTGGGCACCCTCCGCAAACCGCGGTCATTTTTGTGCGGTCCGCGGTGATGATTTTCTGGAGGTTGACCTTAAGCCCTGTGCAGCCGCACTATATTTTGTGCGGTCCGCAATGGCCCACCGCGGCCGCGGTACTATTTTGTGCGGGCCGCGGTGGTGAGATTCAGAGAGTGTGTTTGGGGACCTTGCACTTGTGCGGACCACGGTCATTTCTGTGCGGTCCGCGGTGGCCTCAGTGCGGCCGCACTGGCGTCGATGATGGGTGTTGCCATCTAGGGTTAGATTGACTATGGGTGTTTGCTATTTGGGTTGATTTTATGTTTTAATCTATGAATTGGTTGTTGCAAACACTGATTTGAGCTTTGTTGATTTGACTCTTCTTGAAAAAGAGAGTCTAAGTCTCCAAAATTGACCCAACAAGGAATTGGGATGGACTCATGAGAAATGATAGTCCCAATTAACGGGTTATACCTCGAGAGAGTAATCACCTTACTTGAACCCTAATTGCTTGATCTAATTTGCCTAACCATTTGGTCTCGAGAGAGTCAATTGGGCAAATCACTCTCTCTACCGAGAGGAGTGAGAGTGGGTAAAATTGTGCAACAGTTATAGCATAAGCCCCAATTATGTCAATCGAGCCTTAGTAGCATTTACCCGTCAATTAGCCACCTAGGTGATGTCACGACCCTAGTGCCCTTCTTCCCATTAGATACAGTAGTCTAATTTAGTTTCAATTAATAGTTTGATAGTACTAGTTTATAATCAAAAAACCCAAAAATGTATTGAAGTGACATTTGGAACAAGTACACGATTCTAGACTGAATAGATACATCAACTCCCTTTTTAGCTCCCTGAGGAATTCGATCTCGACTCTCATATCGGGTAAAAGCTATTGCGACCCTCTCTTGCTACCTTTTATTGGTGCGGAGTAGGCAGCGATCACCCAACCTTCTCAATTTTCTCGGGGAGACTTCTTTCCTTCCACAACTGTCGCAGTAGTTTCTCGATTTATGGTTCGTATGTTTGCACTTCTTTCTAGGAAGATCAAGTCATGCACCAATCTAAACTGTAGCCTGTGCAGAGTCAAAGAACACCAACCGTAAAAAGATAAAATAAAATGAAATAAAATAAAAATTCTTGAATTAGCACTACAAGCTTTTTCAAATACTATTTATTGCCAATCCGCGGCAACGACGCCAAAATTTGACGAGCACAAAATGCACACTTAAATATGCTCGCTGGTCGAATATAGTATAATATAATATCTTATCCACATGGATTGAATTTAAACAACGTTCTTGTAGTTCTAGTTTAATTGCTATCCAAGATGATCAACAATTGAGATTTATGTGATTAAAAGTAAAATTAACTAAGAGTCTTAACTATTGGCTAATAACAATCGACACAAGTAATGAGCAAAGAAGATTATCACTTGGAAAAGATAGGGTTTTGATAGGATAGGTACAAGATAAATGTTTGGGATCTAACTCTAGATAATTCATTTCTAATGTTCAAGTGAGTCTCTCGAATTCACTTGGTTATTAGTACAATTGTTTAGAAGAATCTCCTCCCTCGATTAAGTCTCAACCTCACAAGATAAACCAACTTTAAGCACGTGAAGATATGCAAGAATTCATAGTGGATTGGTCTTTAAGAGAATCTCTCTCAATTATCCTCCTAACAAGGTTCAATCAACAATTCAACTAGCCTCTTTCGATTACTAAGAAGAATTAATGAATTCAGCCAACAATATATAATGCAAAGATATAACAAATTATGCCTCTCTCGATTACATTAACAAGTGAATATAGATGCAATGATTAAAAGATCCAAAATGATTCAATACATACAAACTAGAGTTAATTATCCACAAACAAGTATCAAGACACCAAATCCATCAAACCATAAAGACAGATACTCCATAGATATGGAGAAATTCATCACAAATATGATTAAGTTAAAAGAAAACAAAAAAATGATCCAAACTCATGTCTTGATTGAGGATTGAATGATTAAATCCTTGCGCTTTTGCTTCTCCACCTCCTCCATGGCTTCCTTAGGTCTAAGATGTGTTAAAAGTCCTTATATTAACGTTTTCACATGTAACAACCCGGCCGGTCGTATTGAGAATTAACGCCCCAATCCCCCATTAACTCCTCTCCCCGTGTCTGCTTGTTCTATTGTGATTTTCCGGGATGGTTCATCTTGAGTTTCAGAGTGTTTTGGGACACTTAGTCCGCAAATGAGAGTTTAAACCTTATAATTTGAACCGTAGTCGGAGCAGTGTGAAGGCGGCTCCGGGATGGAATTCCGTCGATTCCATTAGCTCTGTTAGGTGATATCTGGGTGTTTTCCTATTTTCTCGCCTTAGCTTTGAACTAGTTAGTTAAATTGGTTGCTTGTAGTTTTATTTACGTTATGTAACTGATTTTATTAGATTTGGGCCACTCGGAGTTGGATACTCGTGGCAAGTGCTTGATACGGATTGATTTTGAGCTTGGTTCGAGGTAATTGGCTTGCCTAACCTTGTGTGGGGGAACTCCCCTTAGGATTTTGGTATTGTTGTTATATGAATGTCCTGAACGTGAGGTGACGAGTGCGTACATGTGCTAATTGTTGGAAAGCCCCATTTTCATTAAGTAAATATCTGTGTTTCCTTTAATTGAGAAATACTAATTCATGTATCCTCCTGCTTAGCTTAGGAAAGCATGATTACGTGCCTTAACTATCTTATCTGCTTTAACTGCTTACTTGGATTCTGTGTAGCATGTTTAGGGTAGTAATTGCCTGCTTCTTTGATACGACCTTGAATAGAACTGTAGACTTTCTGGCTAAGACTGTTGTGTATATTGATTGGGTTGTGTATTACTTTGGGACTACGGAATGGTATTCCGGGAGATCCCCAAACATGTTTACTTTGGGACTATGGATCGGTATTCCTGGTGACCCTCCTTCACATTTTTGTTTGAGACTATAGGACGATATCCTGGGAGATCCCCCTGCACATTTACGATTTGTACTACGGGACATTATCCCGGGAGATCCTCTGTACATTTACGTTTGGGACTACAGGACGTTATCCTAGGAGATCCCCTGTTGCTATCTCTGTGTACTGATTTATTGCTTTCTCTGATTCCATTTTTCACTAACTGTTAATATTTAACTATACTGTCATATTTCATACTGTTTTACTTTGTTATATATGTAGAACCGGTAGGGCACTGACCTAATCTCGTCACTACTCGACCAAGGTTAGGCTTGGCACTTACTGGGTACTGCTGTGGTGTACTCATGCCCTTTCCTACATATTTTTCGTGTGCAGATCCAGGTTCTTCTACTCAGCCATAATAGTGAGGCGAAGCAATCCAGAGACTTCGAGGTATATTTGCCACGTCCGCAGACCTAGAAGTCCCTCTCTATTCTCCCTTCGGTTGTAGACTTCTTGTTTTGTTCTTCGTTTAGACTTCTGGAGTTAGAACACTATGTATTTCTTTAGCTTGTGATTCATGAGATTTCGGGTTTTTGGAGTGCTATGGTCAGTTTGAGAGTGTTATTATTATATATGCCGAGCGCCATTTTAAACTCCTTTATTATATTACTTGTAAATGGTTAGTTTCGTACCTTTATTTCATTTTCCGCAAATTATTAGGCTTACCTAGTCGTAGAGACTAGGTGCCATCACGACAGTTCACGGAGGGAGAACTTGGGTCGTGACATGTTGGTATGAGAGCTCTAGGTTCATAGGAGTCATGAATCACAAGCCAGTTTATTAGAGTCTCGCGGATCGGTACGGAGACGTCTGTACTTATCTTCGAGAGGTTATGTAATTGTTAAGAAAATTCCACTTCGTTTGATTCCTTGTCGTTCGAGATTATTGATTTCAAAATTCTAAACCTCTATCTTCTATTCACTCACAGATGGTGAGGACATATGCTACCAGAGATGACCAGGCACCCGCGCCCCCTGCTAGAGCCGCGAGAGGCCGGGGCCAGAGTAGAGGCCAAGGACGCGCACGTGGTGCAGCCAGAGCACCCACGCGAGCTGGTACAGAGGAGCCACCAGCAGCTCCAGCCAGAGCCCAGGCGCCTGATATGCCTAATGCTACTACTACTCCAGCTCTTCAAGAGACCCTTGCACAATTCATGAGCATGTACACCACTTTAGCTCAGGCAGGGTTGATTCCCCTTGATGCAGCCACATCTCAGGCCGGGGGAGGAGCATAGACTCCCGCCGCCCACACCCCAGAGCAGCGGGTTCCGGTTGATCAAATTCCAGAGGTTATACCGGTATTGCCTGTAGCCCCAATTCAGCCCGAGGATAGGGCAGTAGCTTCAGAAGAGGAGCAGCGAGGGCTTGAGAGGTTCAAGAAGTACCAGCCTCCTACATTCTGTGGTCTAGCATCAGAGGATGCTCAAGTATTTCTGGAGGAGTGCCACCGTATCCTCCGCACTATGGGTAAGGTTGGCAAGTGGGTCGGTTAGGCCCGGGCCCGGCCCAGGCCTGCAAGCCCATATGGGTAGTGGTCCTAAACGGGCCTACCCCTTTAAGCCCGGGACCAGGGGGAGGTGCAAGCCCATATGGGCCGGTTCACATAAGAAGACTGTTAGGACCGGGACCGTTTGGGCCTGGGACCGGGTCCTAAGTGGGCCGGTTCAACTGGTCAAAAACGGTCTTAACCGGGCCGAACGGCTACATTTTAAAAAAACAAATTTCCCACAAAACAGTCTAACCGTTACCCATTTAAAATCTAGCCGTTATTTGTGCCACAATAGTCGTTGGCTATTTATCAAATAGTCATTTAACCCCCCAACTTTTTTTAACCCCAAACTTTTTATAATTACACTTTTTCCCTATTTTCAACTATAAACACCCCCTCATTCTTTCATTTTTCTTCACAAAATCATCAATCTCTCTCTAATTTTCCTCTAAAATTGGTTTCTTTATTGTTGCAACTTGTGTGAAAAAATTGTGAAGTTGGTGAATTGAAAGTATTCAAGTCTTCAAGTCTTCAACGATAATTAATTTTCAACAAGTTGTTCGTCAATTCAGTAAACTCGTTCCAACTCTTTAGTTTTAATATTATAGTTTTGTTTGTTTTATTTACTTTGTATAATTATCATTAAGATGGCCTATTCCTTAAAAAAATGTTCAGTAAAAATAATGAAAAATCCAAGAGTGGTGAATCTAGTGGTCAATCTATTCCTCCTCTAATTTTCCGGGCTTCCTACCCAAACCCCATACCCGCCCTCCACCTGCTCCTATTCTTGATAGTGATAATACTTTATTACAATTTACTCTGAGTCAATATGTGCATAATGTTGGAAGTGGTGAACACTTAGATCATGAATATATGAATTCTCTTTAATCCAACTATTGATGAAGAAGATGAGCAGGGAATAGATTTAGATGAAACGCCGCCGGATGATGATACACCAACTAGTTCTGTTGCTGAAGTTAACCCAACTAATCCAAATGATGCCCCGTTTGACCCCCCTGTTACTACCCCTACTTTTCTAGACAACCTTCTAAACGGGCCGAAACATCTCTTGTTTGGCCATTTTCTATTCAAATAAGAGAAAAAAATAAAGCTAAGTGTAAACATGTTGCAAAGAGTTAGGTTTTAACTATGTTTATGGGGGGGGGGGGGGAGTTTGAAGAGACACATAATGATGCACTCTCAAGATAAAGCTAAATATTTTCAAATGAAAGCTGCGGCAGGGGGGACAAGTCCAACTAGTCAGCCTGACCCTAGTACCAGGTCAAATCAATTTCAACCGGGAATTAACACTATTACCGGTGGTATTTTATATTACGACCCAAGAAAAGATAGGGAAGAATTGGCAAAAATGGCTACTGTTATGTGCTTACCCTACAGTTTTCCGTATAACCCCCACTTTGTGCATTATATTAGAAAAGTTTTTAATCCTACTTATAAAGGATGGCCTCGCACAACCGTAAAGTGCAATATTTATGAATATAAACATGAATATGAACAATATTTGCGCTATTTATTTATGCATATTAATTGTCGTGTTGCTATTACTACTGATATTGGTAGAAGTGGTAATTACTGTGATTATCTTACTGTTACAAGTCATTGGATTGATGAGGACTAGATAATGCAAAAGCGCATTATTGCTTATTGAATAATTAATTCACGTCACACAAGGCAGTTTATTTCTAGCACGGTTACGGATATTTGTAGATATTTTTGCATTAGTGATAAAATAATGTCAATTTCAGTGGATAATTCTACTAGTAGCACTAACGTTGTAGCCTTGTTTACCACTACACTAAATCCTGCATTTAATAATATTTTTCATGTTAGATGTATTTGTCATATTTACCATTTAATTATGTGTAATGGTATGAGAATTTTAAATGTTGAAATTGAAAAGGAAAGGTTAAAATGGCTCTTCACTGGCTTTTTTAGTCAAACCGTACAAGTAGACTTAGAGAATATTTTAAAAGATGCGATGAATTTGGCCTAAGAGAAAGAAAGGTTCCTAAGCCTTGTCCAACTATATGGAATTACATGTATGAAAGTTTAGTTGTTGCATATGAATATAGAAACCCCATAAACTCAACGTTTAATGCTCATGTAAGTGATGATGATGAGAACCTTACAAATGTGGATTAGGCTAATGTTAAAATGCTTGTAGATTTTTTAGAAAGCTTTCATGTTGCGACAAATAAATTTTCTGGGCAATATTATCCTACTATTTCGAACTGTTTAGTTTATCTTCCAGATCATGCAGATTTGTTCGCTCATTTTTCAGAGGGTGGGAAAATTTATGAAGTAGCTATTGATTCTATGAGAAAGAAATTTAAAAAATATTTTTTCCCTATTCTCCCTATTTATGGTATTGCTGCCATGTTAAATTCTACTATGAAATTAGGTGGTCCTCAATATTTGTATCAATCTATTTATAATGGTTTAGAACTTGATGAGGAGTTATCTACACTTTTGGACGCACAAACCTTAGTGAAAATAAATGCTCTAACTATTTATAGTGCTTATCAAATTGCAATGGATAATGCTAGACCAGATGTTCCAACTCCTTCTTCTTCTAGTTCTCAATCATCTAAAAGAACTGGAGGAGTAAGAGCGCTTACTGCTTGGACCGGGTTCAGGGGTTCTCAAGGTTGCAACACTACTAGTGATTGTTCACAACTAAATGAGCATGAAGTTTATTTGTCGCAGGGACTTGAAGAAGATCCAGACGGCTAATTTAATCTTTTGGAATGGTGGAAGAAAAATGAAAGACACTTTTCGATCCTTTCAAGGATGGCTCGAGATATTTTAACCATTCAAGCTTCAACAGTGGCATCAGAGAGCGCTTTCAGTGAACCAAGACATCAACTAGGTACTTTTCAGAGATTGGATCCGTTCGGAACGAAGAAATTTTGGACTTGAAAAATCACAACCAGAGGTAGACGAAGCTTACGAAGAAATGCTAGCTGAACTTGCGGAAGATGCAGCTTCACCCGGAAGCGGTGATGAACAAGCTTCTTTTCCGCCACCACCAACGAAAATTCCTCCGATCCTTCAAGGATTTATGAAATTTGTAAGAGATACCATGTAAAATTAATATTTAACTTGTATTTTGGCACATCTTGATTAGTTTCTTTTTCTTCTCAATGGTGGTATTAACACCTTGTTGTGCTCATTCCATTAGGAGGGGAGGCTAAGAAAGATTGGGCCATATTTTGTTAATGTCATAATAATAAAAATTATAACGCATTCCTTTGAATATCTTTTTACAATATTTTGTGTTTTAAATTTGAATCAAAATTTTTTTAGTCACAATATTATATATAATTTACAAGAAATTGCCTTAGATTAATTTTTTTTTAAAATAGGCCAGGCCCACTTAGGCCCGTTTAGGCCCTGGCCCGGCCCACTTATCCCGGGACCATTAGTTCATGGTCCTGGTCCGGGTCCGGTTACATCTAAAAGACCACGAAGCCCGGGCCCACATAGAACTGGCCCACGAGGCCCATTTAGGCCCGGGCCCGGACCGTTTGCCACCCTTAACTATGGGTATATCAGGGTCGAGTAGGGTTTCTTTCACTGCCTTCCAGCTTCGAGGAGCAACCTATCAGTGGTGGCAAACTATTTAGTTGGACAGTCCAGCTGAGGTAGCTTCCCATACATGGACCCGGTTTTCAGATATGTTTTTGAGGGAGTATGTCCCTCAGAGCCTTAGGGACACATGGCGTGCGGAGTTTGAGCATTTGCGCAAGGGTACTATGATTGTTTTGGAGTATGCTGTCTGTTTCAGTAACTTGGCTAGGCATGCACCAGCCTTGGTTTCTAAAGCTCGTGACATAGTTCACCAGTTTATTCAGGGGCTTATTCCCAGCATCAGGTCTAGCATGGCCCGGGAGCTAGAGATGGATATCGCTTATCAGTAGGTGGTGAGTATTGCTAGTAGAGTAGAGGGCATGCTCGCTCGGGATAGGGAGGAGAGAGAGGACAAGAGGTCTCGAGATTCGGGCTATTATTCTGGTGCCCGTGCCCTTGTTGCAGTTCGTCATGGTAGGGGTTATGTGAGTTGCCTCGTTCATTCAGCTCTTCCAGCAGCCAGTGGTATTCCAGCTCCTCCTAGACCTCAAGAGCCTTATTATGCACCTCCAGTATCTAGTGTGCCTCCTGCACGGGGTGCTCTCAATGGTCAGTCCATCAGACCTAGCCCGAGCCTGTCACAGCTGCCATGCTCTCATAGAGCTTGTTTTGAGTATGGCGACACATGCCACATGGTGAGGGATTGCCCTAGACTTAGGAGGGGTGCACCTCCACAGACTTCTTTGCCATAGCGTGCTCTATAGAGTTCCCAAGCTATGATTACAGCACCAGTTGCTACCCCACCTACTCAGCCAGCTAGAGATGGAGGTCGGGGTGGTAGAGGTCGCCCTAGAGGGGGAGGCCAGACCAGATACTATGCCCTTCCTGCCTGTACTGAGGTTGTTGCCTCCGATTGTATTATCACATGTATTGTTCTGGTCTGTCATACAGATGCATCGGTTCTATTCGATCTAGGCTCCATTTATTCTTATGTGTCCTCTTATTTTGCCCCGCATTTGGGCTTATCTCGGAATTCTTTGAGCTCCCCTGTTTATGTTTCTACTCTCGTGGGAGATTCTCTTCTTGTGGACCGTGTTTATCGGTCGTGTTTGATTGCTCTTAGTTGTTCTGAGACTAGAGCCGATTTATTATTGCTCAACATGGTAGATTTTGATGTTATCTTGGGCATGGACTGGTTGTGGCCCCATTATGCTATTCTTGATTGTCACGCCAAGACTGTGATGCTGGCTATGCCAGGTGTACTGCGATTACAGTGGTGGGGTACCTTATATCATACTCCTAGTAGAGTTATTTCATTTCTTAAAGCTCAGCGAATGGTTGAGAAGGGGTGTGACGTGTATCTAGCTTATGTGAGAGATGTCCGTATTTATACCCCTACAGTTGATTTAGTACTAGTAGTGCGGGATTTCTCTGATGTGTTTCCAGCTGACCTTCCGGGCATGCCGCCCGATAGAGATATTGATTTTTGCATTGATTTGTTGCCGGGTACTCAGCCTATTTCTATTCCTCCTTATTGTATGGCTCCTTCTGAGTTGAAGGAACAGTTGTAGGAATTTCTTGATAAGGGCTTTATTCGGCCTTGTGTGTCACCTTTGGGTGCTCCTGTCTTGTTTGTGAGGAAAAAGGATGGTTCTATGCGTATGTGCATTGATTATCGCCAGTTGAACAAAGTTACAATGATGAATTGGTACCCTTTGCCTCGTATTGATGACCTGTTTGATTAGTTACAGGGTTCTCGAGTGTTTTCTAAGATTGACTTGTATTCAGGTTATCATCAGGTAAAGATTCGGGAGCCAGATATCCCGAAGACTGCCTTCAGGACTCGGTATGGTCATTACGAGTTCCTTGTTATGTCATTTGGGCTGACCAATGCCCCAACAGCATTAATGCATTTAATGCACAGTGTATTCTGGCCATATCTTGACTAGTTTGTCATTGTCTTTAGTGATGACATTCTGGTGTACTCCCGGAGTCGGGAAGATCATGAGCAGCACCTAAGGACAGTGCTTCAGACCTTGAGAGAAAAGAAATTATATGCGATGTTCTCGAAATGTGAGTTCTGGTTGGATTTCGTGGCATTCTAGGGTCACGTGGTATCGAGTGAAGGGATTAAGGTGGATTCGAAGAATGTGGAAGCAGTGCAGAGTTCGCCCAGACCATCCTCAATGTTACGCCCCGCAATATTACGTCGATATTACGTTCGGCAGTGTTATATTACGACAATGTTATGCTCTACAGTAATATATTACGATAATGTTACCCTCGACAGTAATATATTACGATTGATATTGCGTCCTGCAGTATTAAGTTACGCCAGTGTTGTACCCAGCAGTATAACATTATGGTGATGTTACGCTTCGCAGTAATAAGTTACGATGATGTTGCACCCTGCAGTAATGTACGTTGAATTTGTCGTAAGGTAATTGACATCAGTCCAAGGAAATGATTATTTGGGGATTATAGGGATTATAGTGATGAGTAAATTCGTGAAGGTAAGAGGGTAAGTAATATCGAAGAAAACGAATTTTGTCGAAGTTTGGCATATTGGGGTAAAATATGGCCCGAGCTAAAATACCCGGTATTTATGGACTAATACCATTCAAGGTACCACATGACCATAATAGAAAGGTGTATAAGGTATGTGAAAAGTGAGTAATAGTTTAAGTAAGTGAGAATAATTCTCAATTTTTCGGGTAATTGGTTAATTACCGGATAACGGGACATTATCCAATTAACTAATAAATGAATAAAGTTTGGATAAGATTCGATCCATCAAACGTGGCAGCCAACAAGATCTAAAAGGGTGACTCTTGGATTAGAGTGCAACATGGCACAATTGGATGATTAATTGGGGCCTACCATTCTTGAAGAACTAAATTTTAAAGTCCTAAGATTCATATTCTATAACATCAGAGAACTTATTTGGAACTCTATAACGTGAGATTCCTTTTCAAAGAATGCGAGCTTCCTTTCAAATAGTGTGAGCTTTCTATATTAGCAACATGAATTCTTCAAGCAATTCCTACAAGTTTTCGACAGAACTTATTGCAACCAAAGGATGACAACGAGAATTATTAGAACCTTAGCAACGTCTAAGGAGTATGGTACAACATTTTTCAAAAATATCACAGGAATTATTCCCTACTCCAGGTATGTTAAGGCTATCCCTTCTTTCTTTTGGCATGATCCATACGATACGAACGAAACGTGAAAATGCACAAATTTTATATATGACTCTATTCATAGAAGTATTAGAAGTGTCTATGTTCTTGAATTTCTATATGTCTTATTATTCCATCGTCTGTTCATGGGTCTCAGAAAATACGTAAAATGATTTTATGATATTAATTAGAGGTATAATGGTCTTATGATGTACCGAGAGATTTTGTTATCGTATTTCATATACATTTCATGCATTTATACATGTACATTGACCCATGACTCAGACGGCGTTATATACGCATATATATGTGTGTGTATATATATATATATATATATATATATATATATATGGGATATAGGAAAAGGTTACAGCGTTATATACGCACCACCACCTGATCAGCTGGTATATGATGATGATGTTGCCCACAGTGGCTGAAATATGATTCAAACGGCGTTATATACGCGTATATATGTATGTATTTAAATGGCGTTATATACGCATATATATGTATGTATTCAAATGGCGTTATATACGCGTATATATATATATATATATATATATATATATATATATATATATATATATATATATATATATATATATATATATATATATATATATGTATATGGGATATGG
>NC_031995.1:51025448-51044805 GCF_001879085.1 Nicotiana attenuata
TCGTTAGTATATAGTCATATATATGTTATGTATTAACGTATAGTATATACGCGTGTGTGTGTATATATATATATATATATATATATATATATGTATATGGGATATGGAAAAGATTATGGTGTTATATACGCACCACCACCTGATCAGCTGGTATACGATAATGATTTTTGCCCACAGTGGCCGATATGATATGATGGGTTGCCCTCAGAGGCTGATTATGTTATGAAACATGTACCTATGCACGACATGACATTCATACGCATATGCATGACGCTAAAAGTAATTTATGATTTACAAAGTTATTTAGACTTGCAGGTTGAGTCATGTACTCTATATTTCTTCCATGTCTCTTATGTACTTATTTATGTGCCTTACATACTTGGTACATTATTCGTACTGACATCCCTTTTGCCTGGGGACACTGCGTTTCATGCCCACAGGTCCCGATAGACAGGTCGAGAGCCCTCCATGTAGGCTATCAGCTCAGCGGAAGATGTTGGTGCGCTCCATTTGCTTCGGAGTTGCCTGTTTGGTTAGTATGATTTAGACGTGTATTGTTGGTATGGCGGGACTCTATCCCTTATGACATTTATGTATTCTTAGAGGCTTGTAGACATATGTCGTGTATGTGAAAGATTTTACGGCGTTGTCGGCCGATGTCTTGAGTTTATATATAATCATGTTGGCCTATTAGGCCCGTATATCATGTGTATATGATGATGTAATAAGAAAGATATGTTACGTTGGTACTCGGTTGATTACGATACCGGGTGCCTGTCGCGGCCCATCGGTTTGGGTCGTGACAAAAGTGGTATCAGAGCAGTTCTTTCCTAGGAATATCTACAAGCCGTGTCTAGTAGAGTCTTGTTTATGGGTGTGTCGTGCACCACACTTATAAGCAAGAGGCTAAATGGCATTTAGGACTGTCACTCTTTCTTCTAACTCTAGATCGAGTGGTAGAGCTCAGTTGTAAGAATTCAAATTCCTAACTTCTATTTTACTCGTAATAAGACGATACCTAAATCCACAAAGATGGTTGGTAAAAGACATGGCTATTGAAGAGTTGAGTCAGAGGAACTCGACTTTGCATTATGCTTATGATGAGTAATTGTGAAGTCTTCAGCAGACCATGTGTGTACTGAAGGGTGTAGGCTTCCTGATAAGAAGCCTTAAGGCAAGAATGCCTATACATCTTTATGGTGAAAGACAATGAGAGATTAAGAAGATAAGTAAAAGTTTTAGCAAGTAAAAGAAGCAAGATGAAGAAGGGTACGAGGCGCCCAGTTAACAAAGGTTAAGTGTTCATAATTCAGGCAGAGGAACATAAGCTTTTTGAGTTATATTCAAATGTAACAGAGGTATATACAATTGGTCGCACCCATTCCAGATATGCCCTATGGGGGTTAATAGAAATAGTGTAAGAAGATATGATGGATGAATTGTTTGTGTCAGTTGACATTTTCGAAGGATATGGCAAATGTGCTAATAGATCTCCTTGTGAGACAACCAGATGGTACACTTTAAAATAGTGCAGCCAGATATGAGTACTACAAAGACATGCACTATAAGCCTTGAAGGGATAAATATTACCTTAGTGTGGCTCGCGTTCCTAGTAAATCGAGAAAGTTAAGCAACTTGAAGAGCCACTGGATGGAGCAAAGGAAAGCTAAAAGTGAAAGAGTATCGTATTGAAGTTTTCACAAGAAAAGGGATATGCTGAAGTATTAGCAGAGTAATGGGAAGAGAGATAAGGAAGCATTATGAATAAGATGTGATACATGGATAACGACGGTAGGAAAAAAAGAAGAAGAAGAAGAAGAAGAAGAAGAAGAAGAAATGACTCCAGTCAAGTGAATGAAGAGACGAGAGGTGACAGTCCTTAGGACAACAAAAGAGTATATGCCATAAAGCCATATCCTCATTTCAAGAAATAAATTCGCAACTCTAGCGTGATTACCAAGAGGAAAAGTTAGACCCCAAAGTAATAGAGCTAGTATGGATTGGTGACCAAGATAAACTAAATATGAATTAGGGACTGAGTGACTGGTGATAGTCACCATTATAAGAACTTCAGATATTATTCCGCTAATAATAGAATGGACGACAAAAGAAGATTCATGAGAAATTCAGAGAATAATCATTCAGGAAGACACTTCCCTACAACAAGCAATCTGAGAAAAGTTCAGCTTAAGGGACTGTATGTGCCATTTATACTAAATTTCACCCTCGTGAGTAAGGGATTTTGCTATCCTTTGTACGGGAGGATTACCGCAAGGCAAGTAAGAGTCATCGATGGTGTGAAAGGATACCAAAGATGAATAGGTGAAACATCTATAGGCAGGTCGTCATAGCTCCACCTCTTAGTACACCCCTTAAGGGGGGAATATGGAGTGATGTGACATTAAGTCAGAATTAAGTGTTTCTAGTGACTATGGAATAGTAAAGGAAGAATGCGATAATTGAAAGAGGAATGAGATGGCACTTATCCAAATATTACAGATACGCTACGATTCAAGAAAATTGTGCAAGCACGACGTCAAGGAGAGAAAGTAAAGGTTCCTACCCGAGCTGTTATTAATAAATAAGGAGCCAGTGCGAGAGGTAAGTTAAGGCAAAGGAAATAACCCAAGAAAGTTTACGAGGAATACTGATATGAGAATGGGCCAACGAGTAGTTAGTGCGTGGTCAGGGAGATCCCAGTTATGGCTAAATAGGAGGTTACAAACGAGTCGTCAGATCGTGTGAGATAAACATAGTAGAAGCCAACATGGAGAATTCAGCCTCGAAAAATATCATTATCATTCTTGAGATATATTCAAACAAGAGTCGGGGTAGTTAAAGGTACCGTATGAGTGTTACGGAAATAAAAGATAGTTCCACTGGGAAGACAGTCAAAACTTCAGTTAAGAAGCAGCCGTACGAGTAGATGAGTATGGAGGTAAGTAACTAAGGATAATTACAAGTGAGCACGAACATCAAAATTCTATCGGGAATACAGGATAATAAGCTCGCATCTTTACAAGAGTCAGAGGGTCTTCCCTAAGTACTACGATGAAAGACTAGCTGAGGAAATAAGGAAGAAGGCTTCAACCTCAGTACAACGACCTAAAGAGGAAATGGCCATGTGACAATAGTCTCAAAACAACATTGTATGCACTCCCTAAGAAAGTGGAACCTACAGTGGCTAATGAACAGGGAGTAAAATCAGAAGTGATATTCAGGATCATATGAGTTGTATGGAATTTCAATATATACGGGCACTAAGATAAGCTAAGTATGGACGCAAAAAGGGGGCAGAAAGATCAGGAAAAGTAATAGCTTACAAATAAAGAAATCTAAGATGGAAAAAAAGGAATTACTCGATCAATGATCCAGAGCTGGTTGCATTAAAGAACTCACTTAAGGGTTTGGAGTTTTATATATGTAGCATATGCAGCCGTAGAAGATTCTGGTATACGTTAAAAGAAAGAATTGAGCCCAGGTCATAAATGAAGGATTGAATTGTTAAATGATTTTATCATAAATATCCCTCAGCGCCTATGAAAGGCTAAAGTAATAATTAATACCAGGAGCCGCAGGTCGAAAGATATCTTAAGCCTACATAGAGGCTGACCAGAAAGAAGAGGAGACTAAAGAGTTACATCGACTAAGCAAAACAGGAGGGACCAAGAGAATTATAGACATCAGGATCACTCTTAAGTAGCAGAGGTATAAGAAAGATATTACAGTCGCCATATTTTATAATAGCTCTATGATGAAGCCAACTGAAGAGTACCAGCCTCATAAGAAGTCAGTACGAAGCTCCCACCGGATTGTGTATGCACTAGAGGTGTAAGAATTATAATAGAGCTTCAAGTTATGGATGTAAATTATACCTATGTGGAGGGGAGGTCATGAAAGAGATAGAAGATACGATGCGAGATTTTAAGGTAAGTAAGGTAAAGGTGAACAGCGTACGAGATACTGAAAGGCAGAATATGTGAATAGTCCATACTTCGGGTAGAAGGCTAGAAGTACTGGGATTTAATATCCATGAATGATAGTGGTATAGTCAGTGGCATATCTCATAGCCTATGATTTCTAGATATCGATGAGGCTAATTAAGACAGTAAAGAAGCGTTAGAGACGATGTGATGTCTCGCTTGATGTCCCAGAATGACATAAGGAAATCTATGATGCAAGCAATTTGAAAGGTTGCAAGTAATATAAATAGAGTTGTATAGGTCGCAAGCCATTGTATGGTGAAGCGACAAGGTTCTAGAAGACAAGAGTAAGGATAAGAAAGGGCGAGTGAGAAGGTAATGAAAATGGATAAGTCCTCAGGATTAAGCCCATGAAAACAAGAAGAGCAAATGGTTTCTCTAAATTTTACTAAGTTCACTATAGCTTGAATGAACTCAAAGAAGTCTAAGACTAATAGCATTTAGAATGCCACCCTGGTAATAGAATGAGGGTGTAATTGTGATAGATAAAAGATGACGTTTCGGCCTTCGATTGAGTAATGATTCAACGAAGAAAAGAAAGGGATCTTATGAATTGGACAGGATTAAAGTACCCACATAAGGTGAATCACATTGAGACACTACGAAATACGATTATGGAAATCACTTCAAATATTCCTTAATACAATGTAAGCCCTAGCGGTAATGTATTATGTAAGAAGTTTCAAGTCTTCAACAAAGGATTATAGATCAACATTGAGGTGAATCAACAATTGTCAGATATAAGTTACAAAGTATGACATGAGGCTTGGACATGATTCTTAAGACGAACGGTAATGAAGGGGCATTGAAGGGCTGAGATTTATACCTAAAGAATAGGCCACAAAAGTAACTGGGAGCTTGGTAAGCATACCTCAGTAAAGGTAGATTGAAGCAAAAAATTATCGTATAGTATAACCCATGTAAATGCAGTAATATCATATGAATGGGTAACCAGATCTATGCAATAAGATATGGCCATATTCGCAGGTTCTACAAGTATCGAGCAAAGGACTTCAGTATACTTATAGAGGCCCAGAGAGGTATCCTATTAAGCCTTGTATATACAAAGTAAGGCCTAGATATTGACTAAAAGATAAAAGGAAAAAGGAAAGATGAATCGCATAAGTGCACCTATAAAGCTAGGATCATACATGTTGCATGATAGGAGGTAACAGAAGTTGCAAGATTAGGAAGATTTCGACCACAGGTCATGATATGGGCAAAAAGACTAAAGGGGGGAATACCCTAGACTTTGGATTTATTCACAGAGCAACTGCTTAAATGGCAAGAAGAGTATTAAGGTATTCACAAGAGCCATAGGTTACGAAAATGATAAGAGCATTAGTCAACATTCGAGGACGAATGTTCCAAAGGGGGGATGATGTTACGCCCCGCAATATTACGTCGATATTACGTTCGACAGTATTATATTACGACAATGTTATGCTCTGCAGTAATATATTACGATGATGTTACCCTCTGCAGTAATATATTACGATTGATATTGCGTTCTGCAGTATTAAGTCACGACAGTGTTGTACCCAGCATTATTACATTACGGTGATCGTTGCACCATGCAGTAATGTACGTTGAATTTATCGTAAGGTAATTGACATCAGTCCAAGGAAACGATTATTTGGGGATTATAAGGATTATAGGTGATGAGTAAATTCGTGAAGGTAAGAGGGTAAGTAATATCGAAGAAAACGAATTTTGTCGAAGTTTGGCATATTGGGGTAAAATACGGCCCGAGCTAAAATACCCGGTATTTATGGACTAATACCATTCAAGGTACCACATGACCATAATAGAAAGGTGTATACGGTATGTGAAAAGTGAGTAATATTTTAAGTAAGTGAGAATAATTCTCAAGTTTTCGGGTAATTGGTTAATTACCGGGTAACGGGACATTATCCGATTAACTAATAAATGGATAAAATTTGTTAAGGCTATCCCTTCTTTCTTTTGGCATGATCCATACGATACGAACGAAACGTGAAAATGCACAAATTTCATATATGACTCTATTCATAGAAGTATTAGAAGTGCCTATGTTCTTCAATTTCTATATGTCTTATTATTCCATCGTATGTTCATGGGTCTCAGAAAATACGTAAAATGATTCTATGATATTAATCATAGGTATAATGATCTTATGATGTACCGAGAGATTTTGTTATCGTATTTCATATGCATTTCATGCATTTATACATGTACATTGACCCATGACTCAGACGGCGTTATATATATATATATATATATATGGGAAAAGGTTACGGCATTATATACGCACCACCACGTGATCAGCTGGTATATGATGATGATGTTGCCCACAGTGGCTGAAATATGATTCAAACAGCGTTATATACGCGTATATATGTATGTATTCAAATGCGTTATATATGCATATATATGTATGTATTTAAACGATGTTATATACGCGTGTGTGTGTATATATATATATATATATATATATATATATGTATATGGGATATGGGAAAGGTTATGGCGTTATGTACGCACCACCACCTGATCAGCTGGTATATGATAATGATTTTGCCACAGTGGCCGATATGATATGATGGGTTGCCCTCAGAGGCTGATTATGTTATGAAACATGTACCCATGCACGACATGACATTCATACGCATATGCATGACGCTAAAAGTAATTTATGATTTACAAAGTTATTTAGACTTGCAGGTTGAGTCATGTACTCTATATTTCTTCCATGTCTCTCATGTACTTATTTATGTGCCTTACATACTCGGCACACTATTCGTACTGACGTCCCTTTTGCCTGGAAACGTTGTGTTTCATGCCCGTAGGTCCCAATAGACAAGTTGAGAGCCCTCCAAGTAGGCTATCAGCTCAGCGGAAGATGTTGGTGCGCTCCATTTGCTTCGGAGTTGCCTGTTTGGTTAGTATGATTTAGACGTGTATTGTTGGTATGGCGGGACTCTATCCCAAAATTTATGACATTTATGTATTCTTAGAGGCTTGTAGACATATGTCGTGTATGTGAAAGATTGTACGGCCTTGTCGGCCGATGTCTTGAGTTTATAAATAATCATGTTGGCCTATTAGGCCCGTATATCATGTGTATATGATAATGTAACAAGAAAGATACGTTACGTTGGTACTCGGTTGATTAAGGTACCGGGTGCCCGTCGCAGCCCATCGGTTTGGGTCGTGACACTCAGCTATAGAGATCCGTAGTTTTCTTGGCTTGGTGAGTTATTGTTGTCGATTTGTTGAGGGATTTTCATCTATTGCAGGACCTATGACCAGGCTGGCCCAGAAGGGTGCTCCGTTCAGGTGGACGGAAGAGTGTGAGGAGAGCTTTCAGAAGCTCAAGGCAGCTTTGACTACAGCCCCAGTATTGATATTGCCTATAGGTTCGGGGTCTTATACTATCTTTTGCGATGCCTCGAGGATTGGCCTTAGAGTGGTATTGATGCAGGACGGTAGGGTGATTGCCTACGCATCCAGACAGCTGAAGGTGCATGAGAAGAATTATCCTGTCCATGATCTCGAGTTATTTGCTATTGTTTACACCTTCAAGATCTGGCATCATTATTGTACGGTGTTCCTTGTGAGATCTATATTGATCACCGAAGTTTGCAACATCTGTTCAAGCAGAAGGACCTTAACTTGCTTCAGAGGAGGTGGTTAGAGCTACTTAAGGATTATGATATCACTATTTTGTACCACCCAGGAAAGGCCAATGTGGTGGCCAATGCTTTAAGTCATCGGGCGGAGAGTTTGGGAAGCTTGGCTTATCTACCAACTGCAGAGAGGCCCATGGCGATGGATGTTCAGGCCTTGGCTAGCCAGTTTATGAGATTGGATATTTCGGAGCCAGTCGGGTCCTACCTTGTGTGGTTTCTCGGTCTTCCTTGTTTGATCGTATCAGAGAGCGTCAGTATGATGACCCTCTATTGCTTGTCCTCAAGGACAAGGTTTTGCGTGGTGATACCAGAGATGTGACCATTGGTGACGACGGGGTATTGAGAATGCAGGGTCGAGTATGTGTACCCAATGTTGATGGGCTTCGGGGGTTGATTTTGGAAGAGGCCCACAGTTCGCGGTATTCCATCCATCCGGGTGCCACAAAGATGTACCAGGATTTAAGGCAGCACTATTGGTGGAGGAGGATGAAGAAAGACATAGTTGGGTTTGTAGATCGATGCCTTAATTATCAACAGGTGAAGTATGAGCATCGGAGATCGGGTGTCTTGCTTCAGCAGATAGAGATTCTTGAGTGGAAGTTGGAGTGGATCACCATGGACTTCGTAGTTGGACTCCCATGGACTTTGAGGAAGTTCGATGCCATTTGGGTGATTGTGGATCGGCTGACCAAGTCCACACACTTCGTTCCTGTGTGTACCACTTATTCTTCAGAGCGGTTGGCTGAGATTTATATCCGGGAAATTGTTCGTCTGCACGGTATTCCAGTTTCCATCATTTCAGATAGAGGTGCTCAGTTCACATCACGGTTTTGGAGAGCCGTACAACATGAGTTGGGTACTCGGGTGGAGTTGAGCACAACATTTCACCCCCAGATGGACAGACAATCCGAGCGCACTATTTAAATTCTTGAGGATATGCTCCGTGCATGTGTGATGGAGTTTGGAGGTTCTTGGGATCAGTTCTTACCACTTGCGGAGTTTGCCTACAACAACAGCTACCAGTCCAGCATTCACATGGCACCATATGAGGCTCTGTATGGTAGGCGGTATAGATGCCCGCTGGGTTGGTTCGAGCTGGCGAGGCTAGATTGTGGGGCACGCACTTGGTTCTGGA
Organism: Nicotiana attenuata; assembly: GCF_001879085.1. Taxonomy (NCBI): domain Eukaryota; kingdom Viridiplantae; phylum Streptophyta; class Magnoliopsida; order Solanales; family Solanaceae; genus Nicotiana; species Nicotiana attenuata. The sequence goes on from NC_031995.1 coordinate 51,034,238, forward strand.
TGCTTTGGAGAAGATTAAGGTGATTGATAAAGCACTTCGTACAACCCAGTCTAGACACAAGAGTTATGCGGACCGGAAGGTTCGCGATGTTTCATTTATGGTTGGAGAGTGGGTCTTGCTTCGGGTTTCGCCTATGAAGGGCGTTATGAGATTTAGGAAGAAGGGAAAATTGAGCCCAAGGTTTATTAGCCTCTTTGAGGTGTTGCGACGCGTTGGGGAGGTTGCTTATGAGCTTGCCTTACCTCCCAGCCTGGAAAAAGTTCATCTGGTATATCATGTTTCGATGCTCCAGAGATATAACGATGATCCGTCTCACGTGTTGGATTTCAGTTCAGTCCAGCTGGACAAGCATCTATCCTATTTTGAGGAGCCAGTGGCTATATTAGACAGGCAGGTTCGAAGGCTGAGGTCAAAGAGCATTGCATCAGTAAAGGTTCAGTGGCGGGGTCATTCGGTCGAGGAGGCAACTTGGGAGACCAAGCAGAATATGCACAGGCGTTGCCCTCATCTTTTCCCCACTTCAGGTATGTCTCTATGCTCGTTCAAGGACGAACGAAAGTTTTAATAGGGGGAGGATATAACGACTCGGCCAGTCGTTTTGGGAATTAATTCCCCGATCCCCTATTAATTGCTTTCCTCGTGTCTATTTCCGCTATTGTGATTTGCCGGGATGGTTGAGTTTCGGAGTGTTTTGGAACACCTAGTCCCCCAATGAGAGTTTAAACCTTTGAATTTGGACCGTAGTTATAGTAGTGTGAATACGGCTACGGAATGGAATTCCCTCAATTCCGTTAGCTCCGTTGGGTGATTTCACGCCTAGGGCCATGTCCAGATCGTGTTTTGGAGGTCCGTAGCTTATTTAGGGTTGAAATTGTGGAAGTTCAATTTTTGGAGTTTCGGGCCGATAGTGGAATTTTGATATCGAGGTCACAATTTGATTCCGAAAGTTGGAGTAGGTCCGTAGTGTTGAATATGACTTGTGTGCAAAATTTGGGGTCAATCGGACGTGGTCTGGTTGGTTTCGGCATCGGCTGTAGAATTTTGAGATTTCAAGATCATTAGGTTTGGATTGGAGGGTGGTCGTGGTTTTAGCGTTGTTTTATGTGATTTGAGGGCTCGACTAAGTTTGTATGATGTTTTTGGATTAGTTGGTATGTTTTGTTGAGGTTTTGGGGGCCTCGGGTGAGTTTCGGATGCTTAGCGGATGAGAGTTTGGACTTAGGCAATTTTCTGAAGTTCCTGAACCTGTTGTTTTTGCACCTGCGGATCTTGGACCGAAGGTGCGGTGCCGCAGAAGCAGCTGAGTAGACTACAGAAGCGGGATTGGCCTTGCGCTTCAGGGACCGCAGATGCGAAACCGCAAATGCGGCCCAGTGACCGCAGATGCGGCCCCAGCGCGGATAAGTTGTTTTCGCACCTGTGATGCTTTTTAAGCAGGTGCAAGACCGCAGATGTGGCCCCATGACCGCAGATGCATTAATCGCTGGGCAGAAATAGGGAATTTCAAGGGTTTGAAGTTCATAACATCAAATTCGATTTTGAGCTCGGGAGAAGGCGATTTTGTGATATTTTTCAAGAGGAAATCAGTGGGTAACGATTCCTAATCCTATTTCGTTTATATTTCATCAATCTGTTGTTGTTTTACTTATCTAATCAAGGAATTTGAGTGGGAAAATGGGAAGTTGGGGAAAAAGTTCCCCAACCGATTTATTGGGTTTTTATCGGGATTTAGGTGTCGGAATTAAGTAATTTATGGACGAATAATCTCATGAGTAAATGGGTGTTCTAAGTTAGTAAGTTTTACCCGATTCCGAGACGTGGGCCCGGGGAAGATTTTTGGGCGTTTTCCTATTTTCTTGCCTTAGCTTTGAACTAATTAGTTAAATTGGTTGCTTGTAGTTTTATTTATGTTATGTAATTGATTCGATTAGATTTGGGCCACTAGGAGTTGGATACTCGTGGCAAGAGCGTGATATCAGATTGATTTTGAGCTTGGTTCGAGGTAAGTGGCTTGCCTAACCTTGTGTGGGGGAACTCCCTTTAGGATTTTGGGATTGTTGTTATATAAATGTCGTATACGTGAGGTGACGAGTGCGTACACGTGCTAATTGTTGAAAAACCCCGTTTTCATTAAGTAAATATCTATTTTTTTCCTTTAATTGAGAAATACTAGTTCATGTATCCTCCTGCTTAGCTTAGGAAAGCATGCGTACGTGCCTTAACTATCTTATCTGCTATAACTGCATACTTGGATTCTGTGTAGCATGTTTAGGGTAGGAATTGCCTGCTTCTTTGATACGACCTGGAATAGAACTGTAGACTTTCTGGCTGAGACTGTTGTGTATATTGATTGGGTTGTGTATTTACTTTTGGACTACGAAAGGTATTACGGGAGATCCCCCTGCATGTTTACTTTGGGACTATAGAGCGGTATTCCAGGAGATCCCCCCTGCACATTTATGTTAGGGACTACGGGACGGTATCCTGGGAGATCCCCCCGCACATTTAAGATTTGGACTACGGGTCGTCATCCAGGGAGATCCTCTATACATTTACGTTTGGGACTATGGGTCGTTGTCCTAGGAGATCCCCTGTTGCTATCTCTGTGTACTGAGTTTTTACATTCTATGATTCCATTTTTCACTGACTATTGATATTTGACATTACTGTCATATTTCATATTGTTTTACCTGGTTATATATGTATAACCGGTAGGGCCCTGACCTAATCTTGTCACTACTCGACCGAGGTTAGGCTTGGCACTTACTAGGTACCGCTGTGGTGTACTCATGCCCTTTCCTACACATGTTTTTGGTGTGCAGATCCAGGTTCTTCTATTCAGTAATACTATCGGCTAGGAGAGGCGATCCGGAGACTTCGAGGTATATCTGCCGCGTCCGCAGACCTAGAAGTCCCTCTCTATTCTCCTTCAGTTATAGACTTCTTGTTTTGTTCTTCGTTTAGACTTCTGGAGTTAGAAAGCTATGTATTTCTTTAGTTTGTGATTCATGAGATTCCGGGTTTTGGGAGTGCTATGGTCGGTTTGAGAGTGTTATTATTGTATATGTGTTATGACCCCAAAACCGACCCGATCGTGATTGCGCCTATCGTGAAACTAGGCCAGCCGACACATTTCCAAAATAATCCACATTCCAATTAAAACATAAATAAAACCACCTAGGTGATGCCATGACCCTAGTGCCTTCTCTATATTAAATACAACTTAGCAATATTCTCGTAGCATAATTTAGTTTTAATCATTAGTTTTATAATAGTAGTTATAAAAATCAAAGAAAACCAAGAATGTTTGAAGTGACATTAGGAGTACAAACACATCTCTAGACTAGACAGAAAATCCAACTCCACTACTAGCTCCCTGTGGAAATTCGATCCCGAACCACTATTCGGGTAAAAGATATTGTGAACCACTCTTCCTACCTTAGTGTAGCGTCGAGTCGGCAGCGATCACTCTTTGGCGCCGTTGCCGGAGAGCTTACGGTGTTGACTATCTGTTTGGTTAGTTTTGTGTTTTGCTTCTCTTTCCTTCTTGTTTACTAATTTTGTTTGTGTCGATTACTCAGGTACTATGGCTGTAAATGCAATCGAACCTCTTGGAAATGTGCTTGCGGGGAAGAAGGTTAAGGATATTGGAGATGAGGAGGTGCCTCTTGTACCTCCAGGACCACGAAGGGGCAGCCAGGCCAATGCTAATGACAACGTCCCAGACCCTCCTCCGCCACCTCCAATAGCGGTTCCTTGGGTGCTACCGAATCAAGGATATGCGAGTGCCATTGTTCCTCCCCGAATCTGGGCGGGGAACTTTCAAATCAAAAATGTTATGTTGACCTTGCTCGAGCAAAGAGGGTATTTTACGGGCACCTCCGATCAAAATGCCTACAAGCACTTGAAGGGGTTCGTAGATACATGCTGGGGTAGCAAGCACACAAACGTGTCCGAGAATGCGTTGAGATTGAGGATTTTCCCGTTCTCTCTTTGGGGTAAAGCGTTGGATTGGTTAGAAAGGCTCCCCAATCATTCTTTTACCACATGGGATGAATTGGCGGACAAATTTATTGCCAAGTTCTTTTCTCCAAGTCATATGACGGCTCTTCGGGATGAGATTCTAGCATTCAAGCAAATGCCAACGGAACCTTTGCACGAGATATGGGAAAGATATAGAACAATGGTGAAGGAGTGCCCTAATAACGACATGACCGAGGCAATGATACAACAAGCTTTTTATCGGGGCATCAACACCACAAATCAGTGCATTGTGAACCAATTAGCCGGAGGGAACTTTATGAAACTATCTTACCAAGAGGCATGTGATGTACTTGATGAAATGGCCGACACCTCTTCGGCATGGCAAAGCCGAGCAAATGTACCCCAAGGTGACCCCACGGTCATCCATTTGCACAAGGAATTGAATGATCATGGCCAAGCTATTGCCGAGCTTACAACAACTATGCATCAATTGGCGAAGGCGCAATTGCAACAAGTCCAAAACCCGCGCCAAGTCAATGCAATGGAAAGTGTTTCTATGTTGAAAAAGAGAAAAAGAGGGCAACAACAACCTCAAGGTAATGGTGAGCAATTTGACAACAAGAATGATGGTGGTGGTTATTCGAATGAGTGCTATGATGATCAAAGCGAGGAATGTCAATATGTCAATAACTACCAAGGCAATAGAAGAAATCAAGGGAATCAACAGTGGCGCCCCCAAGGAAATTGGGGCAATCAACAAGGTGGAGGTAATTGGAATAACAATAACCAACAACAAGGCGGTAGCAATTGGAACCACAACAATCAAAACAACAATTGGGGTAATCAAGGTAACAATCAAGGCAATTGGAGCGGGAACAATAATAATTGGAACAACAACAATAGTCAAGGCGGGTGGAATAACAATGGAAATCAAGGCAACCGGGGGCAAGGTTTTCAAAGGCCCCCGATGTATCAACAACCGAACAATCCACCTCCATTTCAATCGCAAGGGTCTAGTTCTTCCGGAAGTGATATGGGGAGGATAGAGATGATGTTCGAGTAGATGATGAAAAAGAACCAAGACTCNCAGGAAGATTAGACGATGAAGGTTACCATAATGCCCTCTTTAATGGCCAATGGAAGCTCACTAAGGGCTCGTTAGTATTGGCTCGCGGAGTCAAGTCTGGTTATTTATATGTGACACATGGCTCTATTCTTAATGACTCAATAAATATGGTGGAAGGTGATACTTTATCAGAATTGTGGCACAGAAGATTGAGTCATATGAGCGATAGGGGGATTACGTGTTTGGCTAAGAAAAGTTTGCTTTCTGGATTGAAACAAGCAAAGCTGAAAAGGTGTATCCATTGTTTAGGGAACTTGGAGGTGCAACTAGGCCAAATTTCTCAAGCTTTGAATACTCGCCCCAAGGGTGCTCTACCAAGTGACACGGTAGTGAATCCGAAGGGCGGAAACACCAATCAAGTGATGGCAGTTACAACAAGAAGCGGGAGAGGCGGTGATGTGCATGCCTCAAAAGAAAAGCAAGTTGTAGATGATGATGTTGAGTTGCGGGGCGACAATGCCCCTTTGATTGTTGAAGATGTGATTGATACAAATGTAAACAACGAGGTGAGGATAGATATTGATGAGGCCGAGGTGGAAACACAAGATGCCGTGAGCCCATCTAGGGAACACGTGATTGATATGCCCGAGCCGGTGGTGCCCAAAGCCAAGGCACCTTTGCGTAGGCCACCTCCACCGTATCCTCAACGGTTAGGAAAGCACAAGAGTGATCACCAATTCAAAAAATTCATAGACATGATGAAGATTCTTACAATCAATGTACCCTTGGTGGAGGCACTTGAGCAAATGCTGGGTACGCCAAGTTTATGAAGGAGTTGGTAACGAAGAAAAGGTCGATGAAGTGTGAAACAATACCAATGACGCATCAAGTAAGTTCTATCGTTCACTCTATGGCTTCGAAACTTGAGGATCCCGGAGCTTTCACTATCCCTTGTACTATCGGAAGTGCAGATTTTGCCAACCTTGCTCAACTTCAATGCGACTTCAAATGGCGGACCGGTCGATGAAGCGGCCTTTGGGTATAATTGATGACGTACTTGTCCGTGTTGATAAATTCATTTTGCCGGCCAACTTTGTTATATTGGATTGTGAAGTGAACTTTGAAGTTCTGATCATTCTTGGGAGACCTTTCCTAGCTACGGGGAAGGCATTGGTTGATGTCGAAGAGGGAGAGTTGACATTCCGAGTGGGTGATGAGAATGTTGTTTTCCCTGTATGCAAGTCCATGTGGCAACCTAATGGCACCAAGATATGCTCATTTGTTGACATTGTCACAGCTGTGATAATGGATGAGACAAGTTCTGTGATTAATGTTGAAGATCCCCTTGTGGTCGTACCTCTAGATCGTGATGTAAATGATGATGCAAGTAGAGTCATGTGCATAGATGCTTTACATGTCATGGAATTGTGTGAGCCCAGTAAATTGTCATTAGACCTTGATCACCGGGAAACTCCACTAGAAAAGCCAGCAATTGAGGTGCCTCCGGTATTGGAAGTGAAACAAGTTGAATCACACCTCTGCCTCACAATTTTTGAGCCCGATATTATCTTGGAGGATGATGCAACACCTCTTTCGGAGCTTCAAGGGAGACTACCTGCAGTAGAGCTTGAAATGATGCCTAATCTCCATGATGTGTGGCATCCTACAAGACCAGATACAGGTTGGCGATTTTGCATGAACTATAGTAATTTGAACAAAATGCCCCACAGTGACTATTTTCCCTTGCCATTCATTGATCGGATGGTTAACAAACTTGCTGGACGAGCTTTTATTTGCTTCTTGGAGAATTTGATGAGAGCCACGTGGTGGCGCTTCTTGATTTGAAGTGATTTAATGGTAACATGCGTCGTGTCGCGACGTTAAATCAGGCGCTTCTTGGGAGGCAACCCATGTCTTTTTCCTTTTCTTTGATTTTCTTTGTAGTTTAGGATTTTTGAGCTATTTTGTTGTGAGATGTTGCAGGAATTGTGTTGATGCAATGCAAAACAAGTTGGAACAAAGTGCACAGTCTCTGAAGTTTGCCAGTGCGCTGCGGTACACTTTTGCACGGTCTGCGCTGGCATGTTCCAAAAATATTGCTCTCTGAAGTTTTCCACCGCGGCCGCGGTCAAGTTTGTGCGGTCCGCGCTGGACCTTCGCGGCCGCGGTACACTTTAACGCGGTTGCGCCAAGTTTGCCTTCTGAAACTTCATATGTTGAAACCCAGCGCAGTTTGCGGTTGCTTTTGTGCGGCTGGTAGGTAAGTAAGGGGTCCACGGGTTGTCTATAAACCCAGAGCCCTAATTCTACTGTTCATCCTTTCCTGAGACCAATTTTCTGACTTGCTTGGACTAATTGCATTCAATCTTCACAAACTTGGTAACATTTCATGCATTTGTGATTAATTAATTTCATATTTTCATTTTTACGGCTTGCTCAGTAGTTTTAGCTTCTTCTTTTTATTTAATTGTTAGTTTAGGACAGTTTAAAACCGGGGTATGTGCTGAATGTGCTTAATCAATGGGTGAACTGAGTAGGGACAAAGTAGGTGTAAAAACATGAACAAGAATGGCTAAAATGCAACCCTAACTTAGTGCTCGTAAACCCTAGCTCAGCGCGGACCGCGGTCGCCTTTGCACGACCGCGCTGCCCTGACGCAGTCCGCGATGCTTTTTTTGCGGACCGCGCTGCTCTTTTGATTGCATGTTAAATGTTTCCAGTGCGGCCGGATTGCTGTTTGTGCGGTCCGCGCTGGCCCACCATGGCCGCGACCCCATTTTGTGCGGACCGCGGTGGGAGATTCAGAGAGTTGTGATTTTGGGCCTTTGCCCAGCGCGGACCGCAATCACTTCTGTGCGGTCCGCGGTGCTATGTTCTGCAACCTGTTCTGCAACTGTGTACTGCAATTATCTCTGCAATCTATTTCATTCACCTGTTTCACTGCATGTGCTTAAACTAACAATGTTAGATGCTTATCTTTGCAGATAATGGTTAAACAAAGGGGCAGCAAACAATCACAACAACCCGGGAGAGGTGGTTCCTCCCGAGGGGGTAAAGGAAAGAGAATAGCAAAACTCACTCCCCAGGCTAGGGAGAACATAAAAAAGGCCCGGAAATTGATAAAAGCTGTTGATAACGCTACTTCTCATTCGTCGGGGAGTGAGTATGTGCCCTCCAAAGACATATCCTCAGATTCAGTCCCAACTCATATAACTGACCCCCTCCACCTAGTTGATACCCCTCCACCATCACCCACCTCCAAAAGACCAGTGACTGTAGTCTCGGATTCATCTGACGAGTCCGCAGCCGGTATTGGGAACTACTTCACCTCCCCCACAGCTTCATTATCTGGGGAGAGTGCAGGCAGAGATGAGGGAGGTGAGCCTCAGATTGGGGGAATTGCACTAACTAGGAAAGCCGGAGAATGGGAAGATAGATTCGTGAGCGAAGTGGCTTACCACAAGTTTAGGGAGTGGTGGCCGGTGAGGAAGTTGATACCAGAGAGGAGCTTTATTGACACTGACCTTTTACCCCACAACCCTAATGTGCAGAGGGAGTTCAGAACTAGATGGGGCTGGGAGTTTTTCATGGAGAAGTGCATCGATGCTAATGAGCACATGGTAAGGGAATTCTACTCTAATGTAGCTCACATTGTCAAGGATACCAAGGTGACCAAAGTTCGAGACAAAACAGTGTTGTTTGATGGAAAATCTTTAAATGAGTACTTGGGTTTCCGGGATGAAGATGAGTCACTTTATCTGGACAAGTTAGGGATGGGTGAGGAAGTCCGTCCTTGGTTGGACCAGTACTTGGCAATCCCAGGTACTGTGCCAGAGTGGTTGCAAGTAGGGAAGAAAATATTCCGGAAGACCTTCAACTGTGAGGCTCGAGGGTGGTTGACATTTGTATGCAGTCGTCTTGATCCTTCTACCCACGATCAGACTATTCCACTTACCCAGGCGGTTCTTTTTGCATCTATTATGGCCGGGTACCCTTCAATGTGGACAATGTGATGACCCGTGTGATTTCCACTGTGGGACAGGAGCATGACCGGAATTACCCTTTTCCCAACGCCCTTTCAATGTATTTCCGGGACCTGGAGGTGCAGAAGAAGAGATATGATGTCAAGACCAAGCCTGTGGCTCCTTACTCTTGGTACAGTAGGCAGGGTTCGGACAACCCTAAGTCCAAGAACTACCAACCACCTGCCTCTGCCCCAACTGGCCAGTCTGAGGAGCCAGTTGCGGTAGAGCCTTCTACCGAGCCTTCCACCATACCTGCAGCCACTACAGGAGTAGACTTGCCTCCAGGACCTTCCTCTACTGCTGGTCCCAGTTCTTCAGCAGGCCCGAGAGTGCCATCTTCCAGGACTCATCCATTCACTGCCCATCAGTTGAGCCAGACATTGGCTAGCTTGAACAACTGGATGTCAGCTGCAACATCCAAGTTGTCCACATTGTCTTCCACTATTCAGACCCAATTTGCACCTCAGCCAGCTCAGATTCCTCAGTCCATTGAGGACACTTTGAAGAAGCTCCTGGAGAACCGGGAAAGGATTATGAAGACACAGGCTACTTTGACTACAGATGTGGAGTCACATGGCAAGGCTCTGAAGGAGCTTGCCAAGGAGCACAAGAAGATGAGGAGATAATGGGCTTCCAAAGAGTGTGTGAAAGAGCTACGGAAAGATGTGGACAAGCTATTGGCAGACCAGATGCCTTTAGACTTGTTATTTGGGGATCCATCCCCTCCAGCAGCAGCACCAGTGCCACAGCCACAGCAGGAGCAGGCACCCAAGCCTCCAAGGAAGAAGAGGAAGCTCCCCAGCACAGCGGATGCAGTTATTGAGGTGGCAGTCCCACAGGAGGCCTCCTCCAGTTTTCCTCAGGATGCACCTAACATCCAGCCGGTCCAGGAACAGGCCCCAGTCCCAACAGTTGAGCAGCAGGAGGCCTGGAGCCAGTCTGAGGCTCCCGCACATACTGAAGACTTGGGGACCACTGATGATCCCATGCAGACGGACCAGGCTTAGGGAGCCCCTATATCCTTTCTTATGACTTTTTTATGCTTAGTTTGATAGTTGGAATTGGGGACAATGCCACCTTTTATTCGTGGGGGTGCGCCCTACTTTTTTGTTGATTATCTGGATGACTGTATATACAGATTGTTAGTTTATGCTTTACTTTGATTTTCTATTTGGTATGTATATAACTTTACATTCAGTACTTTTTATCTTATATTTTGGTCTGTATATAAAGTTAAGTTACATTTTGTATATATTCATCCCCCGTTTGTATATTCTAATTCCCTATTGTAAATATTCATTCTATTTTCTATTTTCGCAAAAAAATTTCGTTTTTAGCTTTATAGTTAGGCTCGTAGCCTCTTGTTTGGTTTTTTACGCTTCCCATAAGCCCTTGGTTTTCTTAAGGCCACGGTTCTTTCCAAGGGTAGAGTATTGTGTGAACCGGGTGGCTCTTCCCGATGATGGATGGAGTGACAACCTTCTTAAGGGTTT
>NC_031995.1:51046686-51125978 GCF_001879085.1 Nicotiana attenuata
GATGGTGAAAGTCGTGGCTTTGAGACTCTTGCATTGACCAAACAATCATCATGTGGTCTTTCCGGACCATTGTGTGCTTGAATTGTAACTAAGGTCGTTGTGGGCCCTCGACTCGATGTCTTTAGCAATCCCTTAGCGTGTGTGGTGAGGAATCGAATTGTGAGTCCAAGTCCCGAGCCAATGGTCTAGAACTTGCCCTGAATGTTTGTTGAGGCGAAATCCTAGGTGAAATTTGACTTGAGAAGTGATTATAGGCTCTCCTTGATCCGAATGTTAAGTTGAACAATTCCATAGCCTACCAAAGAGATGAACCCTAGTTAACCCTTTTGAGCCTTAAACCTTTTTCTTTCAAGAACCAATGCTACAAGCCTATACCCGTTATAAATAATTACCCTCTCTTGGCACCCAAATCTTCCCTTGAGTAATGGCAAATGTCTAAGTTTGGGGGGAGAGACAAGAAAGGAAACAAAGTGGTAGAAAGGTACAAAAGCAAAAGAAAAAGGAAGGCAATGAAAAAGCAAGAAAAGAAAAAGACAAAAAGAAAGTCCAATGTGAACAAGAATAAAAAGGGATTCAAGGAAAACAAAAGTGAAAAAGGTGTGGAAAAAGTAGAAAAAGGAGAAATATTTTGAATTGCATAAGAAAGAGTGACAATGTGTCTCTCTAACCCCTTGTAAAGAAGTGAAATACTCAAAAGAGTCAAGAGAGTTGTGCCAAAATGAATCAAAAGAAGTGCTTAAGGGAAGATTGAACCTACTTGAATAAAAACATGTCCTACCCTTACCCAAAAGCCTTCACAATGACTCCACAAAAGCCCTATAGGATCTTGAGTTGAAGGAAACCTACATTAGTGGATACTTACATAAGGGGCAAGCATATGGTACCTAGAGTCGGACTTGTGACCTTCTTCTTGAGAGAGATGAGTGAAACTCCATCAACCTCGATTTGTGTGTTAATACTCTAAAAGGTGAGGTTCGCTTAGGGAAAGTTGAGGATGTGTGAGTTTGGGTTCCACAATGACCAAAGTAATTGAGAGAAGTTCTTTGATGAAATGTGTCAACTCTTGATGCTCTTGTGTCACACTTGATCCATGATTTTTAAAAGTTTAAATGTGTTAATTATGCATTCGTATTGAGGGCAATTGTTAGTCCCAATTGATGCTTGTTGAGGTTGCTTTAGGATAGACGGAATTACTTGGATTGTCCTTTAAGGGGTGGGTCTTATTTTGTTTGCTTGAGGACAAGCAAAGGTTTAAGTTTGGGGGAGTTGATAAGTTAGGATTTTAACGTGTTTTATGCCCCTACTTGCCTATGCTTTAAGTATAAATTGCTACAAAATAGCCCCAAAATGCTCACAGGTTGTGCTTGATTGCAGGTTTGGTCGACAAAGTGACGAAATGTCAAAGATCGGCTCAAAAAGGAGTGAAACCTGCTCAAGTATCAATGACCAGGAGAATTGAGGAAAAAGAGCCTAGTGCGGACCGCGCAAAAGTGGATGCGGCCGCACTAGGAGGTTCACAGACATGGCATATTCAGTGGAAGTGCTACGCGGCCGCGGTTGGATTCTCGCGGTCCGCAGTTAGGCCATGCGGCCGCTTCACACTTTTGTGCGGTCCGTGTGAATGAGATTCAGAGAGTTGAAGTTTTGACAATTTCAAGCAATGCGCTCCGCGCTCCTTTATGTGCGGCCGCGCTAGCCTCCACCGCGGCCGCACTGCATTTCCACGCGGTCCGCGGTCCTCAACTTCATAGAAGCAGAAACCAAAATTCCAAAGAGCCAGTGCGGCCGCGGTCCTTTTTGCGCGGTCCGCACTGACCCCGCAGGGGTATTTTTGTCCAGTTTTTCCAGCCTCGTATAAATAGAATATTTTACCATTTTTAGGTTAGTATTATATTCTGAACGCAGCTGAGCTCGTGAGACTCGATATTGTAGCCACTTTCGGCATTATTGCCCTTTATTATTGTAGTTTCTTCTTAGTAATTAATTAATATGCTTGGTTCTTCATCTATTTCTTCAATTTCTGTACCTAGCATGAGTAGCTAAACCCATTAGCTAGGGTTGTGGCTCAACCCTAGTGTGGCTAATTGATGGGTTTTGCCATCTAAGGTTAGATTGATATTGGGTGCTTGTTATTTGGGTTGATTTTAGGTTTTAATTAAGGATTGCTGGTTGCAAACACTGATTTTAGCTTTGTGGGTTTAACTCTTCTTGAGAAAGAGAGTCCATGACCCCAAAATTAAAACAAAAAGGAATTGAGATGGACCCATGAGAAATGGTAGTCACAATTAACGGGTTAAATCTCGAGAGAGTAATTACCCTACTTGAACCCTAGTTGCTTGGTCTAATTGGCCTACTCAATTGGTCTCGAGAGAGTCAATTGGGCAAAATCATTCGCTCTATCGAGAGGTGTGAGAGTGGGTACAATTGTGCAACGGTTATAGCATAAGCCCCAAATATGTGAATCTATCCTTAGTGGTTTCCACCCGTTAAATAACCACCTAGGTGATGCCATGACCCTAGTGCCTTTCTCTATATTAAATACAACTTAGCAATATTCTCGTAGCATAATTTAGTTTTAATCATTAGTTTTATAATAGTAGTTATAAAAATCAAAGAAAACCAAGAATGTTTGAAGTGACATTAGGAGTACAAACACATATCTAGACTAGACAGAAAATCCAACACCACTACTAGCTCCCTATGGAAATTCGATCCCGAACCACTATTCGGGTAAAAGCTATTGCGACCCGCTCTTCCTACCTTAGTGTAGCATCGAGTCGGCGGCGATCAGAAGGCATAATCAATAATCCGCTGCGGCATGCAGCCCGATCCCCTAACTATCACTCAAATTCAGGCTCTCAACCTCACTCAGTCATAACTCTCCGGTCTTACACACACGGGCTCACAATACCGAGAAACTAGCCCGAAACAATGGCATGATGTGCCAAATAACAATAATCGAGACTGAGACATGATATAATATGCATGAACAAGACTGAGTACAGAATATCAATGAAGATGATGATATGACAGCAAGAATTGACCTCTCGGGTCTCAACAGTATCGGCATGAAGCCCTAACAGATAATTAGCATGATTTACAGCTCATTAACTAAATCACATAATCACTACACAGATATCAGCAAGAAAGAGTGACTAAGCGGTGCCATGGAATGATCCAGGCCGAAATCCTCACGGTGCATGCCCACACACCCGTCACTTGGCATTTGCGTCACCTAATATTTAATCATAGAATACATAGTTCGGGGTTTCGAACCCTCAGAACCAAGTTTGAAAGTGTTACTTACCTCAAACCAAGCCAAAACTCTAGCCCGCGATTCTCTTGCCTCTCGCTTCGGCCTCCAAATGCTCTGAATCTAACCAAAATTAGTATATTATCATCAATACACGCTAATGGAATGTAACCCACACGAAAATTATCAAATTAGACCCAAAATCCCGAATTTGCTCAAACCCGGTCCCCCGGGCCCACGTCTTGGAATCCAACAATAATTGCAAGACTTTCACTCCCGAGTCTATTCATACCAAAAACATCAAAATCAGACATCAAATGACCCCTCAAATCCCCAATTTGAACTCTCCAATTCAAGCCATAATCTCCTAATTTCTTCCCTAATTTTCCCACTAATATCATGATTAAACAATGAAATAATCGCCATAAACACAAGATACAAGCTCCAACTAGTCCAAAAATGGTGAAGAAATGGCAGAAATTCGCGAAGTGAGGCTTTTATAGTTTCTGCATAGGAGACTCGCACCTGCGGTCCAATGAGCGCACCTGCGCTACCGCATCTGCGCTCAAACAAGCGCACCTACGGATTCAACTTATCCGCACACATTCCGTATCTGCAGCTACACGCCCGCACATGCGGCCTCGCTGGTGCGATACAACCACCGCACCTGCTTTCAAGCTGCAACTGATCCAAAACCGCATATGCAGCCTCCCTCTCGCATCTGCGGCCTCGCACCTACGATCCCTGATCCGCAGGTTCGAAAATGATAGAAGCAGCAACTTCAGTCGCTCAAACCAAGTTCCAATCTTTCCGTTAACCATCCGAATTCATCCCGAGGCCGTCGGGACCCCAACCAAAAATACCAACAAGTCATATACCACTATTCAAACTTATTCCAACCTTTGAAACACTCAAAACAACATCGAAACACCAAATCACCCTCGGATTCAAGCCTAAGGATTTCCAAACTTCCAAATTCCGCAAACAATGCCAAAACCTATCAAACCAGATCCGAGTGACCTGAAATTTTGCATACACGTCGCGAATGACACAACAAACCTATTCCAATTTCCGAAATTCCATTCCGACCCCGATATCAAGATTTTCACTACCGACGGGAAAATGCCAAATTTCCAATTTCGCCAATTCAAGCCTAAATCTACCACAAACCTCCAAAATATATTCCGAGCACACTCCTAAGTCCAAAATCATCTAACGAAGCTATTCGAACCATCAGAATTCACGTCTGAGACCTTCTACTCATAAGTCAACATCCGGTTGGCTTTTCCAACTTAAGCTTCTAAATAAGAGACTAAGTGTCTCATTCCACTCCACGATACGATGAAATACAGCTGAACAATACATAATGAAGCAGAAATGGGGGAAATAAGGCTGTAACTCGTAAAATGACCGGCCGAGTCGTTACATCCTCCCCCTCTTAAAGAAATGTTCATCCTCGAACGAGTCAATAAACATACCTGAAGCCTCAAATAGGTGAGGATATTTGCTCTGTATCTCCCGCTCGGTCTCCCAAGTAGCCTCCTCCACGGGCCGGCCTCTCCACTGCACTTTCACTGAATCAATATCCTTTGATCTCAACTTGCAGGTCTGCCGCTCCAAAATAGCCACTAGCTCCACATCATAAGTCAAATCACCATCTAACTAAAATGTGCTGAAATCCAAAACATGAGACGGGTCGCCAATATACTTCTGGAGCATAGAAACATGAAATATCGGATGCACACTCGACAAGCTAGGTGGCAAAGCAAGCTCATAAGCCACCTCTCCAATCCTCCGAAGCACCTCAAAAAGCCCAATGAACCGAGGACTCAATTTACGCTTCTTCCAAAATTTCATAACACCCTTCATGGGTGAAACCTTCAGCAGAACCTTCTCTCCAACCATGTAAGACACATCACGAACCTTCCTGTCAGCATAACTCTTCTCTCTCGATTGCGCCGTACGAAGCCGCTCCTGAATCACTTTCACATTGTCCAAAGCATCCTGTACTAAGTTTGTACCTAAAAGCCTAGCCTTGCCCGGCTCAAACCAACCTACTGGAGATCTACACCGTCTCCCATATAAAGCCTCATACGGAGCCATCTGAATACTCGACTGATAACTATTGTTTTATACAAACTCTGAGCGGTAGAAACTGATCCCATGAACCTCCAAAATCAATAACACAAGCGCGTAACATGTCCTCCAATATCTGAATAGTGTGCTCGGACTGCCCATCCGTCTGAGGGAGAAAAGTTGTCTCAACTCAACCTGAGTACCCAACTCTCGCTGCACGGCTCTCCAAAACTGTGAAGTGAACTAAGTACCTCTGTCTGAAATGATGGAAACTAGGACACCATGCAGGCGAACAATCTCTTACTTATAAATCTCAACTAACCGCTCTGGAGAATAGGTAGTACACATAGGAATGAAGTGCACGGACTTGGTCAGCCGATCCATAATCACCCAAATAGCATCGAACTTCTTCAAAGACCGTGGGAGTCCAAATAAAAAAATTCGTGGTGATCCGCTTCCACTTCCATTCTGGAATATCCATCTGCTGAAGCAAGCCACCCGGCTTTTGATGCTCGTATTTCACCTGCTGACAATTGAGGCACCGAGCTACAAATCCCACTATATCTTTCTTCATTCTCCTCCACCAGTAGTGCTGTCTCAAATCCTGGTACATCTTTCCGGCACCCGGATGGATGGAATACCGCGAGCTATGGGCCTCCTCCAAAATCAACCCCCGAAGCCCATCTACATTGGGCACACACATCCGGCCCTGCATCCTCAATACCCCATCATCACCAATAGTCACATCTCTGGCATTGTCGTGCTGAACTCTGTCCTTGAGGACAAGCAAATGAGAATCATCATAATGGCGCTCTCTGATGCGATCAAACAAGGAAGACCGAGAAACCACACAAGCTAAGACCCGACTATGCTCCAAAATATCCAACCTCACAAATCGATTGGCCAAGGCCTGAACATCAACTGCAAGAGGTCTCTCCCCAACAAAAATATATGCCAAACTGCCCATACTTACCGCCTTCCTACTCAAAGCATCTGCCACTACATTGGCCTTCCCCGGATGGTACAAAATAGGAATATCATAGTCCTTTAGCAGCTCCAACCATCTCCGCTGCCTCAAATTGAGATCTTTCTACTTGAACAAGTGCTAGAGGCTACGATGATCAGTAAACACCTCACAAGACACACCATAGAGATAATGCCTCCAAATCTTTAATGCATGGACAATGGCAGCCAACTCCAAATCGTGAATAGGGTAGTTCTTCTCTTGGGGCTTCAACTAACGAGAAGCATAAGCATTCACTCTACCCTCCTACATCAACACACACCCAATAACAACTCTAGAAGCATCGCAATAAACCGTATATGAACCTGAAGCAGATGGCAAAACAAACACTGGAGTTGTGGTCAAGGCAGACTTGAGCTTCTGAAAGCTTGCCTTACACTCATCCGACCACCTGAAAGGAGCACCCTTTTGAGTTAATTTGGTCAAGGGTGATGCTATAGAATAAACTCCCTGAACGAACCGACGGTAATAACCTGCCAAACCAAGAAAGCTGTGAATCTCTGTGGCTGAGGACGGTCTGGGCCAACTCTGAACCGCCTCTATCTTCTTTGGATCGACCTGAATACCCTTACTGGACACCACGTGTCCCAAGAAAGCCACTGAACTGAGCCAAAACTCACACTTGTAGAACTTTGCATAAAGCTTCTCCTCCCTCAACCGCTGCAATACAACTCTCAAATGCTCGGCGTGCTCCTCCTGACTGCGCTAGTATACCAGAATATCATAAATGAATACAATTACAAACGAGTCAAGATAAGGCCGAAACACATTGTTCATCAAATGCATGAACGATGTTGGGGCATTGGTCAGCCCAAAAGACATCACAATGAACTCATAATGACCATATCGGGTCCTGAAAGTTGTCTTAAGAATATCTGAGTCCCTGATCTTCAACTGGTGATATCCTAACCTGAGATCAATCTTGGAGAAGACCCTCGCTCCCTGAAGCTGGTCAAATAAATCATCAATACGAGGCAAGGATACTTGTTCTTAATTGTGAATTTGTTCAACTGCTTGTAATCAATGCACATCCTCATAGTGTCATCCTTCTTCTTCATAAATAGGACAGGCGCACCCCACGACGACATACTAGGCCGAATAAACCCCTTATCAAGGAGTTCTTGAAGCTGCTCCTTTAACTCCTTCAACTCCGTCGGTGCCATACGATAAGGTGGAATAGAAGTGGGCTGAGTGCCCGGCACCAAATCAATACCAAAATCAATATCCATGTCTGGTGGCATCCCCGATAGGTCTGCAGGAAACACATCTGGAAAATCCCTCACTACCGGGACTGAATCAGTGGTAGGAGTCTCTGCAATGACATCCCTCGCGAAGGCCAAGTAAGAAAGACCACCCTTCCCAACCATCCGGCGGGCCTTCAAAAATAAAATCACCCTAGTGGGAACATAATCCGTCGAACCCCGCCACTCAATCTGTGGCACACCCGGCATTGCAAATGTCACTGTCTTAGCATGACAGTCCAAAATAGCGCGACACAGAGATAACCAGTCCATGCCCAATATCACATCAAAATCCACCATACAAAGCAACAAAAGGTCCACTCGGGTCTCCAAACCCCCAATAGTCACCATACAATACTGATATATGCGGTCCACAATAACAGTGTCGCCCACCGGAGAAGATACACGAACAGATGAAACAGGAGACTCACGGGGCGTATCCAAATAATGAGCAAAATATGATGACACATAAGAAAAAGTGGAACCAGGGTAAAATAATACAGAGGCATCTCTGTGGCAGACTGAGATAATACCTGTAATCACAACATTTGAAGCAATAGCATCTGATCTGGCTGGGAGGGCATAGAAACGGGCTTGACGGCCACCTGATGAGCCTCCCCCTCTAGGGCGACCCCTAGCTGACTGACCTCCACCCCAAGCTGACTAGCCAGGTGGGGAAGTAATTGGTGCTGAAGCCGAAGGCTGACTTCTCTTCTGGGATGAACCTTCTATAAGATGAGGACAAAACCTCTTGATATGACCCAGATCTCCACACTTGAAGCAACCTCTACCGGCCACTGGCAATGGGGATTGAAGGGAGCCCTGAGCACTGGGATACCCACTAGAAGAACCAGGCATAGATGAACCCTGAACCGATGGTGCATGAGTTGAACTCTGAGCTGGAAGGGCACTGAGAGATGAGTGACCGTAATGTGAACTGTGAGAACCATGGCCAGATGACCCACCATGGTGACCCGAATGAGCTGACTGAGCATGTCTGAAGGGATAGCCTCTGTCGTGCTGATACTGACCCCCAGAAGGTACACCACCAAAACTACCAGATCCCCGAGGCCTCTTGGCCTCCCTCTAAACTCGCTCTTGGCGGCGAACTGACTCTATCTCTCTGGCAATGTCAACTAGCTCCTCAAAAGAAGCGCCAGATACCCTCTCCCTAGTCAGAAAATCCGTAGTTGATAAGTGAGGCCATCAACGAACCTCTAGATCCTCTCCCAATCCGTGGGAACCGGCCAAATAACATGACGATCTAACTCTGAGAACCTCATCTCATACTGCGCCACGGTCATGTCCTCCTGACGCAACTGCTCAAACTGTCTGCGCAGCTCCTCTCTACGGGAATGCGGTACATAATTCTCCAAGAAGAGAAAAGAGAACTGATGCCAGGTAAGGGGCGCTGCACTGACAGGCCTACGCTGCTCATAAGCCTCCCACCAAGTGAAGGCAGCTCCAGAAAACTGAAAAGTAGTAAATGCGACCTATGTACGAAGAATCCTCTGATACTTGTCCAAGAAACCCTGGGCATCCTCGTCCTCTGCACCACTGAAAGTCGGAGGCTGAAGTCTACCAAACCTCTCCAATCGACGCTGCTCATCATCAGACATAACTGGTACTATATAATCCTAAGCAGGTGCAACCGGCTGGGCTGGTGGTGCCTCCAGTGTCTGCAGTCCCTGAACAACCTGCTCGGGTGTACGGGTGGCGGGAGTTTGAGTACCTCCCCCGTCCTGAGAAGTAGCTGCTGCAATAGAAACTGCGAGCGCCTGAGTAAGACTAGTGCACACGGTTAAGATCTGAGCCAAAGCTCCTAAAGACCTGGAATAACAATGGGCACAGCCGGTGCCTGAGCTGGTCCTGCTGGAGCATCCCCTACTGGTACTTGATCATGAACTGGGGTGGCTGGTCGATTTACAGGTGCTACCCTATCTGCTATTCGGGCTACACCCCTGCCCCTACCATGGCCTCAACTGCGACCTGGGCCTCTAGTGGCCCCTACTGGTGGTTGTCCGTCCTGACTGGTAGCACGTGTCCTCACCATCTGTGATAGAATAGAATAACAGAAGTTTTGTTACCAGTGTTAACAAATTCAAACGACAAGAATTCAAGAATGTGACGTTTTTTTTAAAGGTTCAGCAGCCTCCCGAAGATAAGTACAATCGTCTCCGTACTGATCTGCGAGACTCCACTAAACCTGCTCATGACTCGTGAGACCTAAGCAACCTAGGCATTTATACCAACTTGTCACGACCCCAAAACCGACCCGGTCACGATGGCGCCTATCGTGAAACTAGGCCTGTCGACACATTTTCAAAATAATCCACACCCCAATTAAAACATAAATAAAACCATTTTTCAACTGAATCCAATAGAAGATATAAAGTCAAAACCAAAATAAAAGTGGAAAATAAAAGCTCGACCTCGGGTATCGCTAAGGCATGAGCAATGCTACAATAGTTCCGAAACAAGACAAGACTAAAATAGTCTGGAAATAGCAACAATGTACTAATAGGAAGATAGAGAAGAAGAAAAGCAGAACTGCGATCGCCAGGCAGCTACCTTTCTATCTCCGTAAAATCCGCAACTGGAATAGTCAACAGCCACTACCGTGCCCTAAGATACCTGGATCTGCACACAAGGTGCAGGGGGTAACGTGAGTACACCAACTCAGTAAGTAACAAGTCCAAACATTGGACTGAGAGGTAATGACGAACTAAACCTCAGCAATTATAACATATTTTAATTGTACAGAAAAGTAGGCATGCTGGAAATTCAATATTTTTAACTTGACAGTAAAGAGAAGTATTAATCCGAACAATATAAAGTATAAAGCTCAGTAAAACTCTACATGTCAATGCCAGAAATGTATGAAAATGCACCATGTGCTTCCACTCTCAAGTGCTCAACCACTCGGTACTGCATATGGCCATCCGTCCAAGGGAAATCCATCCCGGAATATATATAAACAACGTTGACCTCAAGTCAGTCGGTACCGAGGAACAAGGGTAATCCAACCCTGAGGAGAAATCCATCTCTAGGTATCAGTGCCTCGGACAAATCCATATCCAGGGTAATCCATCCCTCAATAATATCAGTACTTCAGACAAATCCATGTCCAGGGAAATCCATCCCTCAATAGTATCATCCGCGCTCACTGGGGGTGTATAGACTCCGGAGGGGCTCCTTTCAGCCCAAACGCTACAACAAGCCAATGAAGGGTAATCAATAATCTATTGCAGCGTGCAGCCTGATCCCATAACTGTCACTCAAATTCTGGCTCTCGACCTCACTCAGCACAACTCTCCAGTCTCACGCACATAGGCTCACAATACCGAGAAACTAGCCCGAAACAATGACATGATGTGCCAAATAACAATTACCGAGACTGGGACATGATATAATATGCATGAACAAGACTGAGTACAGAATATCAAAGAAGATAATGATATGACATCAAGAAACAACCTCTCGGGTCTAAACAGTATCGGCGTGAAGCCCTAACATGATAATTAGCATGATTTACAGGTCATTAACTAAATCACATATGTTGATACCCAATTTTTCCCTCACATATTTCAAATATGTATATATACTTTCAAAATAGTTCATGAACATCACCAAGTATTTTTCCATAATTTGTAAATATTTTTAATCAATTTATTCCCATATTTTATTATGAAAAAAATCATTAATTAAATCACAAATTATTTCTAATGATTTTATCATCTAGTTTCACCATTTGCACCCAGATTAGTTTTTAAATACTTTAACATATTTATCATAAATACATTTGCATTTTAAGGCTAGAATTGCACATTTTGCAATAATAGCCCATATGGACTTATAATTACACTATTATGCAAAAATAGTCTTTTATATTTTTATAGTGTTACATAATTATTTTAAATCATTTTATGCACCACTGATATTTTTTTATTTATTTATTATTTTTATAAATTATTTTATTTAATAAATTGGGTATTTAAAATATGGCCTCATTTTTATTTAAATTGGGACCTAGACCAACCCCAATTTACCTAGCCCAATTACCCCTGGCCCAAACCCATTAACCCAATACCTATACCCATTTAAATACTCGAGCCAGAACCCTTTAAATCAGGACTGTTGATCTCTAAGATCAACGGTCCACAATACACCAACCTCTTTAATTATATCCTACCAAAAACCCTACCCCATTCTTTCTAAACCTGCCGCCCTTAAACTCTCTGAACGCCCTCTCCGTCTCTGTCAAACCCTAGCACTGTCACCCTCAAATCTCTCCTATTCCGGCTCAAACATGGAATCAATCCATGATTTACTTACCTATTTTGTGTTACTCAATCACTATACGCTCGTCTATGGTATTACTTAGATTTTTGCCCTATTTTTTGCAAGAACTACCTTAATAACGGGTAGATTCACCCTGATTATGTGAAGATCTGGATGATCTTCCGTCCATATACATGTTTTATTGAACGATTCTTGCATCTCTGGTCCGATTCAAAGCATCTGTCTCAACTAGGGTTTGAGACCTTTCCTTGTTCTTTACTGATCTCTGATTGATACTCTTTCCTTTCTCATATTTGACTAATATTTTCCTTATTTATGTTTAATCTAACGTGTTTCATTTATTTTTACCTTTTTTTACCCTAAATTAGGATTTCAGATCTTTTCTGGTTCGATTCTGTGTTTCCTTTTGAATAATCTCCCATCTATGTTCGTTTTATGCAAATATGTGATTATTTGCTTTATTTTCTGTCGATTATATGGTTCACCTAAATTTAGGGTTTCAAAACCCTTTTACTTGAACCAAATCTGGTTCAATCCTACTCTTCTTTTGAATAATCGTTGTCTACGTTCATTTTTGTGCTAGTACGTGATTCTTTGCCATTATTCTCTACTGATTTTGGGTTTTTACCTAAATTAGGGTTTCAGACCGTTTTTCCTTGAACCAAATCTGGTATTCCTTATGTGATTCTTTACCTTTTCCCTATTGATTTTGTGTATCTTCACCTAAAGTTTAGGGTTCAATTTTACTGATTTAAACACTTACCTTTCTAGTGTTTGACTAATTGGTTTTCCATGTTTATGTGTTTAATTCCTACATTAGTTAAACCCTTTCATTACTCCCTTTAGACAACACTACAAGTCTCGAACTCTCCTATTCTCACTACTAAAACTTAAGCTCTCTCTCTTGCTCCTGTTCTGATTTCTGCACTAAGTGGCTATTGTTTGGTCGGCTGAAAGCCAAGGCCAAATTACTCTGGAATTTAACTATTACTGCACCTTTACTTGCTTTCTTCTTGATTGGTATGTCCTAACTTTTGCAATTACCTTCTCTATGCTTTGTGTGATTATCCTGTTTCAATTCCTAGCATGATTCCGTCCTTTATCTGTTAATTTGATAATACTGTTAACTTAAGACTACGTTATTTAGAATAACTCTCCTAAGTTAGTTTAAGGCTCGATTTGTTTGTCAGTTTTATACCTGTTCTAAACTATGACCATGTAATCAAGTGTGTTTGTGCTTAATTCATATGTATTGTCTTTTTTGCCTAATTGCTTCTGTGACTAAGCCATGACTATTTCAAATACTAGCATAAGCATTTAGCTTAATCAGACTTCACCATGCTTGAACTATATGCTGAACATGAACCTTGTCTGTTTCTTGGTGCAGTTCTGCCTGCAACTCTATATTCTGAACTTTCTCTCTTCTGAAATTGAACTATTTCAAAACCTGCCCTCTTACCCTTTATGCACTGGTTTCAAACTCCTACTCTTAGTCATTTAGGTTCTCACCACCCCCAGTGTGAACACTTCCTAGGTTCCTTGAGACTTCTTTGAACTCTGACATATAGGGGCTGGTTTTTCCAATCTATTATGAACTCTGTGTTGAATGTGTATTTCTAGTGTGAGCATTGTCCGGGGTCCCTGAGGCTCTTTGGGAATTTTGGCACACTGGAAGCCTGGTTTAATATGCTATGAATGGATCACTGCTATGCTTCAGAGCTCTTATGTTTGAAGGCCTGGTTCCCAGGTTTAGATTTTGCCTATGAAGGCTCCCTATAGTGTAATCGTTATTATTATGTAATTCATTCATTCTGGGCTGTAATAATTTCTATAATAACAGATTTGGAGTTTATTAGTAAAAGCTGGGGGGGTTTCTCAACCCTTTGTTGAAACTGGATAGAGATCCTGCCTATAGGTTTAATTATGCTGATTTAACTATGTGGATACTATATTGTGTTTTAGAGATCCTGCTTATAGGATTTTTCATGATCATTTTGATTCTATGTTGCACATCTGCATGCTAGAACCCTGCTTATAGGACTTTATGTTTAATTCTGCAAATTAGAAATCCTGTTCATAGGAGCTACACATATTTTCACCCAATGTGCATTAGCGACCATGTCTATAGGGCTTTTGTTGATTATCTTTCATAACAACCTGTTAATTTCTGTGCCAATACGGTAAATAGATATCTTGCCTATAGGAATAAAAATCGGTTTCAACCTAGAGATCATGCTTATAGGATTTAAAACTAACAGATATCATGCCTATAGGGTGAAATCAGTTCTGAAACTTAGAGATCCTGCCTGTAGTAGTTAAAATCAACCTCGAAATTAGATATCATGCCTATAAGGTTTAAATTAATTCAGCAATTAGAAAGAATGCCTATAGGATCTAAAAGGAATAAAACTGTCTTTACGAGTTAAAATCAATGCTACACGTAGAAATCATGCCTATAGGATCCTGTTAGTCTGTTCTGAATTCAAGCGCTCTTGTAAGTCATTTAGGCAGCGTATCCGCAGGACTCCCTAATGATTTTGGGTTTAAACTATGACATACTACTGCCTGAAATGCCCAGATCCATGCTGAATAAAATCAGTAGGCAAACAAATAGGTTCTAATGCTCGCCTTAATAAAGTTGTCTTTACGCTCTGTTGCCTCACGTAGATATCCTGCCTATAGGATTCCAAAGTTAATCAAGTTTGTTGATTCAATTGCGTGCTTTTGTTGCGTATGTGTGGAGGTCAATGTGAGCCCATACTTGCTTTATTTGAAAGTCCAAATTGTTTTGTTTGTCGCCTAGATTTCACATTTTTAAGCAATATAGGATTGGCCAAGAACTATCCCAAATAGAGGTCCTAATACCTCCAGGACCATAGGTAAGGGACGGGTACTACACGCATAGGGTACGGATTAGAATTAATTAGAGCGCTTAAGTAACAAATTGAAGATAGTAATTGGATAGTAAAGGAAATGATAGCCCGTGCGCTAATGCTACGAGTAAAACCCCGACTTGAGGGAGTTGCAAAGCATTGCATGGAATGATCCTATAGGCTAAAAAATTAGGACCACCCCTTATCCATGGTTGATAAATTGAATAATGTATTTGTCCAAATTGTCCTCTCTCCCTTTTTCTAGATTAATTCGCTTAATTTAATTTCGGCTGGGACCTACCGTTATGGACCTCGAGGGGTGCCTAACACCTTTCCCTCACGGTAATTTCGAGCCCTTACCCGATCTCTGGTGATGTAGATTGGTTATCTGAGTTAATTACTTTAGGTGCCCTAACGCACCTTAAGTCCTTTAGGTGGCGAATCTTTCAAATCCAATTCCCTATCCTCACGAAAAGGAGCTGTCCCAGAAATGTTGATACCCGATTTTGCGAGAAAAAGGGGGCGCGACAGCATAGCGACTCTGTTGGGGACATCTTTAGGCTCTTACCATAACGAACTTGTTTGTGAATTAGTATTAAAGCATGTCTTTATTATTCCGTTAATACTTGCACACCCCTTCCCCTTTCCACTCTATGTGAATTTATTTACCTATCCTTATTCATTTATGATCTCCCTCCCCTGCTTTATCACTTTTACTATGGAAATTGACTTGTCTCCTTGTTTTTCTTTTCTTAAATATCTTTACAATCATTAAATACCGCATTTTAGCATTATTCATCATACAAATACTTGGCAACGTGTTATTTCCTTTTGCATAACTCCATGCTCAACATCATATTCCACTCGTGCGTACTAATACCATAGGGGCACTTGATGAGTGTCCGTGCTCTTCCTAAAATCACCCTTTAAATTCTGAAAGGTTTATTTGCGGTAAAACTAGTCGATCAGCGGTGAAGCCGACGATTTCGTGCCTTTCCCTCTCAAGTTATCTGCTTGAGGGTACCAGTCTAGACTTCTATAGAAAATTTACTCTGATAATAACTGTTCATGCATCATGGTCAAATCTAGTCGCGGTTAATATGCAGTCCGCATAATAACCCTCTAAGAAAGCTTTGTCTAAAGTCCACCGGGATTTCTACAATCCCAACGGACGCAACCACGATATGTGTTTGGAGAAAACATGCCAATATGTTGATCATTAACGTGTAAATAGCCAAATTTGGAGGGGGGAAAGGGCTAACTTTATTTGTTTTGTAGAAATGAGGCACGAAGTCTCTAGGTTCGGCATGGTTCAAGTCCTACCTTTGCTGTTTTCTGCTGCTGGACATACGCGACCTGGGGAACCTGATTGATGGAGCCAAGACGGCCAAGCACGGAGAAGGTCCTTCTGGGACCAAATAGATTAGGAATAATGTTTTATTTCTTTCTAGACTCGTTTTAGACTTTGATTGTATAAGGCACATGCCACTAGTGACTCTTTATCATTGTTGTCATTTTAGTAGAGATTCAGTTTATTTATCACATCAATGTAATGACGCAGTTATTGGCATCAATTTTCTCCAAATCTATATGTCGCTTAGGCCTACCTCGGGCACAATGAGGTCCCCAAATTAGGACGTGAATTTACATTTCCGCAATACGTGTTTAAATACTGCAAATGCTTTTCAGAATCCTTACTGACTTGTCTATCTTTTTATTTCTTTATTTTGATTATTCCTTTCCCCTAAGGTTGGTTCGCACATACTGGCATCGTCAGCATATCACACCAGATCTAGAGGTCCTCCTCCTCCTCCTCCTCCAAGTAATTTAAAAAGCAAAGTAAAAGCTAAGATGGATGATATGAGTGGTATCCGAAAAGAAAATGCTGAAAATATTGAAACTTCAGACGGTCGAAGTACTCCAGCCCAGAATGATTTGGTCCTACGATTGGGACAGAAAATACTAGAATTACAAGGAGAACTTGAGCAGGTCCACAACTTGGCAAACCTCTCCCTCACCCTAAACGTCCCAGAAATTAACCAACAAAACGCTTAAAACCCAGCACCCCCTCAAAATACACCAAACCGACGTCCACAAAATCCTCCTGCACCACGTCCATACGTAACTCTTCCCCAAATCCTAATCCTCTATCAATACCCACTCCCCCTCAACATCAACATCTACCTACTCAATACCCACAAACCACTTACCATACTCCTCACAATACCCCACAACCTATCCCTGATCCGCAAAACTCAAGAAATGACCATCACTACACTCCAACCCCCGGCACCCACCAAAACAATCCCATATACGTGGAAACCTTACCTCACTCTACTCAGCCAATCTTATACACTCCAAAATCTGCCGAGAAGGACCTACTCATTAAGAACATGGCAGAAGAGCTCAAGCAGCTCACAAGCCAAGTCCAGGGTGTTGAAGAAGGCAAAGGAATTGAAGGTCTGAATTATGAGGATCTATGCATTCAGCCAGATGTGGAACTACCGGAGGTTACAAACCTCCTAAGTTCGAGATGTTTGACGGAACGGGTGACCCTAAGGTACATTTGAGAACATACTGTGATAAGCTCATGGGAGTTGGAAAAGATGAAAGGATTTGCATGAAGCTGTTCACGAGGCGTCTCACTAGAGATGCCCTATCTTGGTACGTAAGTCAAAATCCCAAGAAGTTAGTCAATTAGGTAAGCATGGCGTCGAACTTCATGGACCGATTCAGGTTTAACACAGAGAATGCACCAGATGTCTGCTACATACAGAACCTCAAGAATAAACCAACAGAGACTTTCTGCGAGAATGCTACTCGATGGAGGTCAGAAGCTGCAAAGGTTAGGCCGGCGCTAGAGGAAGAGCAGATGAACAAATTCTTCATCGGGGCCAAGGATCCACAATACTGTGAAAGGCTAATAGTTATTGAAAATCACAAATTCTTCGACATCATCAAACTCGAGGAAAGGATTGAAGAAGGGATCAATAGCGGGATGGTGACTAATTTTGAGGCATTGCAGGCTACGAATAAAGCATTATAGTCAAGGGGTATATCGAAGACGAAAGAAGTAGGGGCGGTGATGGTGGCCCAAGGCCCAAAATCTCCACTAACACCAAACACCTCCACCCACATACCAACCTACACCTCCTAGATATTCTCAAATTGCTACCCTATCACACTTATTATACCCAGCCAGCCTATTACCATTCACCTCCAACCCGTCAAAACTATCCAAAACCCGGACCCAATTTTGATCGCAGGCCGCCCAGACAATATACCCCTATTGCTGAACCCATTTACCAACTATATGAAAGATTGAAGGCTGCCGGATATGGTACCCCTATTCCTGCTGCTGCCGTGGAAAACTTTTCTCAGTGGTTCAACCCAAACAAAATATGTGCATACCATTCTGGCATGAAAGGGCATACAATCGATGAATGCCGCACTCTGAAACGGGGGAAGCGGGGCTGTAACTCATAAAACAACTGGCCAGGTCATTACGATATGCTGAGAGGCATTTTAAACTTCTTTATTATATTACCTGTAAATGGTTAGTTTCGTATCTTTATTTTATTTTCCGCAAATTGTTAGGCTTACCTAGTCATAAAGACTATGTGCCGTCACGACAGTTCACGGAGGGAGAACTTGGATCGTGACATTACATGTATTTATACTATGTAGGGTCGGGCCCAGACGAAAATACCTTTTCCTGTGCGAACTGGGATAATAACTCTATAACGATTACACAGGCGCGTTCCATGGGGAGACGCGCCATGCGAGGCTGTAGCGGAGAACTTCAGAGAGTGTGCAAAATCAACAGTAGCAGAAAATGGGTAGCCGCGGCGCGCCACGCGCCGGCTGTGGAGTTTTCTCACAGTGAAACTTTTTGCTCGCGTTTTGATATCCAGGCTTGGTCCTTGACCCCCGAACGCGATCCCGGCTTAATCCTTTGGGCTTTTACTCAAAATTCAAAGCTTCAAATAGCTCGAATTTGCTCCATAACATCTACATCACTCGAAATCACTCCTATGAGGTATAAAACACGCACTTAGTACAAAACATAGTGATTAAAGCTCAAACTCAATCAAAGTGCAGTAAATTAGAGTGCATTAAGCGACTAAAAACATCACAACATTCCACAGAGGGAATTTGGGGTCGTGACATTATTTATAGGAGAATAGAGAAAATCTAAAAATAATGAAATAAAAGAAAATCTCAGAATAATGAAATAATCATCAATAATAACAAGAAGAGCATTGTTCAAGAATTATTACAATGAAATAGACAATGAAAATTACATAAGTAAGCAAGACAGTAAACAATAGATAGACGATCCAATCACAACTACACTCCAGTAGGCTAATAAAACTCTTATTGTTAATGACAATTTCTTCTTCTTTAATTCTTTTATAATCAGCTAGCTAAAATAAAAGGTGGGTGTCTTTAATCAGTAATAAAAGTTCAGTGAGCATAATAAATAGTTCTGTTTCAGTTACCAAGTTAAATAATTTATTTGAGCATAAATGCATCAAAACTATCTAGATCTACTCATTCCTACCCAAAAATAAATTTTGAAGATGTTGAAGCCTAAGCCGCTAAAAAGGTGCTTCTTTTGTAATTATGACTAGTGTAGTTATATCCTAAGGCTTGTTGAGAGAAATAGATAATGTTGTTGTGTTGTTGAGATTTAGGAAAATATAAAATTAGGGTTTCAAATAGTAGAAAAGATACTTTATATACATAGGGGTAAAAATATGGATATAATAATTTATAATGGGTTAACGATTTATCCAATAAAGAAATTGAGTAATATGTTCCTGAACCGGTAAACTGTTTATTATAAAATTTAAATCCGTTCACCAACTGTTAATCTGATAATCCGATACCAGTAAACGAATAAGCCACTTTTATAATTCGGTTATCGATTACGGTTCGATTTTAAACAACCTACTAATAGACTATAAGTCTAGGCCATAAGTCTAGGCCAAAGTTATTAGGTTTAGAAGACTTCTTTGGGTTTATGAAAATAAAATTTCCTCGAGGAAAAGTTCTCGCTAGTTGATGTCACAATGTTAAATATTAGTGAATCATCTTATGACCATTTTAAATTCTTAATATTAGGACTTTTTAGGTAATTCAAATAAGAAAAAATGTAATAGTCAAAATTTAAATTATTTTAAAAATCTTAAATTTTAGAAAAATAATTGAATAACTATTTCTAAATTTTCAAAAAATAATTAAATTATTATTTTGTCCACGAAAAACTCTATTTTTAAAAGGTAAAAAATGTGAAGGATATTTTGCTAAGGGATTCATGAATTTAATTTATCTAGTCTATGATATGCGCATTGTGTATGTGTCACGACCCAAAATTCACTAGTTGTGATGGAACCTAACCCAACCCGTTAGGTCATCCAATTAACAGTTAACATAATCCTAATAAAATAAAGGTGACCAACAAATGATATATATGGATTCCATACAATATCTCAAGGACTGGTAGTACAAGTCATGAGCTACTAAGACTGGATTATTGCAAAACCGGTATAAAATAATACAACTTCTATTTGAAATATATATAAACAAAATTCAACTCTAAAACTACACCGGGACAAGCGGTAGGCACACCCAGAAATGTGATGACCCGATAGGTCATTTTGAGTTTTAGCCTTTATTTTTGCGTTCCGAGACCTCGACTAGCTCTATTTAGTTTCCTCGATTTGCGTGGACCGTCCATGTCTTGTTTCAAAAAGTTTTTATGTGAAAAGAATATGTGAAATTTTGCCTTAAACTCATTGTGCAAACGTACCCGGTTCTGTATTTTGACAGTCCCGGTGGGTCTGTATCATGATTTGTGACTTAGCGTACCCAGAATAGAATTCAGAAGTCCCTAACTTGATTTAACGTGATTTGTTGAAAACTAGTAATTTGAAGGTTTAAAGAATTCCTATGTTTGACCGTAGGTTGATTTTGTTACTACCGGTTCAGATTTCAGTTCCCGAACTTCAAATAGGTTCATTTCACTATTTATGATTTGACTGCAAAATTTGGTGCAAAACGGAATTGATTTGACGTGATTTTGACGTCCGGTTGTAAATTTGTATGTTGTTCAGTTTCTTTGAAAATCTCATACATTTTGATGCTCAACTCTCAGTCAAACTTCTCAACTCTCCTGTCACGACCTAAAATCCATCAAAGGTCGTGATGGCGCCGGACACCTCGGTCAGGCAAGCCAACATTGAGTAATTAATTAAACTCTCATTTTAATATTTTAGGAACCATAATTTCCTTTAATTTAACTAGTAAAAAAGTAATCATCACTGAATAAATAAAAATGTTTACAACTTTTAATATTAAATATCCCATAATCATCCCAGAGCCCGGTGTCACAAGTGCATGAGCAATCACTAGGAAATCAAATGAAGTACAATAATTGTTTGGAGTACAGATTTGGACAGGAAGTAAATACAATACACTCAAAGAGACTATGCTGGCTGCGGGTCGCCTCGAGAGATGCAGCTCGCCTAAGTCTCCGTATCATCTATGCTGCTACGCCCATTAGGCCGTTAGACGTACACGTTCCTGTGAAACAAAAATGCACAGCAAGTGTAGCATGAGTACAAAAACAATGTGTACTCAGTAAGTATCCCGTCTAATCTCGAAGAAGTAGAGACGAGAGGTCGCCTTCGACACTTACAAGTGGTCCAATGATAATATACCCATAATTTAATTAACCGAGGATTTTCATAAAAATGACGGTAACTCAAATAGCATGAGGCAAGTAAACAATTCTTTTTTTATAGGAAATTCCCAAATTCATTTTCACCATTTATACATTTTTCTCAGGCCAGGGAGAAACAAATATCAACATCTATGAATTTCAAGGCAAGCAATACAAGCATGCGCAAATCATGTCGAGGTCATACGGCCCAATCCAACATAATATTTAAACTATGCACTGCCAGAGGGTTGAATAGTGCGAACCATAGATGCATCTATTACCCCGCTCGCGAATCATACATGCGACGAGGTCAAATATAAATAAATACATCAAATAGTCAATCAAGAATTCATCAGGGAAACAATTACCCACAGAATGGCAACTTCTCTTTAATGGTCAAGAAAATGATGTTTAATTTCTTTGGAAATTTATTTACCAATTCGATATGATTTAAGCAATTTAAATTGTCAATAAGGTTACAAATATTTCAAGTGTAGCATGATTTCGAGTCCTAGACTACCCGGACTTAAGCATAATAGTAGCACGCACGAACTCTCGTCACCTCGTGCGTACGTAGCCCCCACAAATAGAAGCACATATTTAATTATTTCACCTATGGGGATAATTCCCTCTTACAAGGTTAGAAAGGAGACTTACCTCGCTCCGAAGCCCATTTTCCAGTCCAAGATTATGCTCAAACCCTCAATTCGGTGCAGAACAATCCAAAACTAATGAAATAGTGTATAAACTAATCAATACATGTTCAAAAATTCATATTCCAACTATTAAGGTGATTACCCAACCCTAAATGTAAGATTCCTACACCCCCGGCCCACGTGCCCGGATTTCGGAAATTTTCGAAGAAAGTTGTCACCCATAACCTTATGAAGTCAAATATATGATTTTTACCAAATTCCATAACCATTTTCGTGGTCAAATCTCATTTTTATACAAAACCTAGGTTTTCATCTAAACCCTTGATTTCTCCAATTTTTACATGTTAATCTATCCATAATTTATGTATTAAACTCATGTTGTGTAGAAATTACTTACCTCAAAGTGTTAGGTGAAAACCCTCTTCCAAAAGCTCCAAAAATCGCCCAAATCCGAGAAAAGCAAAAATGAGTAAAAATGGCTGACTCCCGTATTTAGGCATTCTGCCTAGGCAAGTCGCATGTATGAAATGCGACTTTGCCTGATTTTCGGGCAAATATGAACTACTATCAGCCTTCAGTTAACGGACCATAACATTCTGTACAAATGTCCAAATGATGAATGGTTTAACTTTCTGGAAACTAGAATGCAAGGGCTACAACTTCCATGTTTCGCAGATTTTCAGATTCCTTATAGATAGCAATATATGAGCTTCCAAAATCGACTCCTCGCATCAGAAATCCATTCCGTTAACCTTCCGAAATCCACCCGAGGCCCTCGGAACCTTAACCAATAATACCAACATGTCCCAAAACATGATACGAACTCGCTCGAGGCCTCAAATCACATCAAACAACGTCGAAATCGTGAATCGCGCATTGAATCAAATTATGAGTTTTCAAATCTTCCTACTTCTATATTTTGCGCCGGAACATATCAAATCAATCCGGAATGACTTCAAATTTTGCACACACGTCACATTCGACATTATGGACCTACTCCAACTTCCGAAATTGGAATCCGACCTCGATATAAAAAAGTCAACTCTCGGTCAAACTTCTCAAAAACCTTCAAATTTCTAACTTTCGCCAAATGACTCCAAAATGACCTACGGACCTGCAAATCCACTTCCGATCGTGCTCCTAATACCAGAATCACCACACGGAGCTATTCCCAGACTCGGAATCTCCAACGGACATCGATAGCATTGAAATGCACTTCAACCCAAATTTATGAAATTCTTCTAAAATGCTAACTTCCACAATAGGCGCCAAAACACCCCCGGGTCATCCAAAACCCGATCCGAACATACGCCCAAGTCAGAAATCATCATACAAACCTGCTGGAACCTTTAATTCCGATTCCGAGGTCGTTTACTCAAAAATCCAATCTTACTCAATTCTTCCAATTTAAGGTTTTCGAAATGAGAATTCTCTTTCATCATACAAACAATCATCATACAAACCTGCTGGAACCTTTAATTCCGATTCCGAGGTCGTTTACTCAAAAATCCAATCTTACTCAATTCTTCCAATTTAAGGTTTTCGAAATGAGAATTCTCTTTCAAAATCTACTCCGAACTTCCTGAATTTCAATTCCGACCATGCGCAAAAGTCATAATACTTGAAGTGAAGCTGCTCATGCCCTCAAACCGGCAAACAACACGTTAGAGCTCAAAACGACCGGTCGGGTCGTTACAATCTCTCCCACTTAAGCATAGGTTCATCCACGAACGTACTAAGAACTGCTATGGAGTCGTCTGAAATCATTGTTCAACACCTCGTGCATCTACCCGTGCTACCACAACCCAGTTGAGCACATTAGCTCGATCAAATCTGAAGATATTCTCCTTTATCCCAACAAATAAGCTTAGAGCCCAATTCCAACATCCGAAATTCTCTGCCAGGCCTGCTTCCAACATACGAACATTATATCAATCACCGCACGATGCACCGATACATGATTGCATACTTTCGCTGAATTCACACTATGCACTGCATAACTCACATGACCATAATAACATCCTCTGATAACAATAGCCGAAATTCCACGAATCTGATGCTCCCAATGCACCTCCTGACATATATAAGTCTTGTCCCAACTTTTGCAATACCGCCACAATGGAAAAGATGTGTAAAACTCATAATCAACTGCCGAGTCAACAAATCATTGAGTCTATACTCTTGACAAGAACCATTACTTCATTCTGAAACAAATAATGGTAATTGTTCTTTAATGTACTTCATATAATCCGATCGCACTAATCCTAGATCTAATAACCTCGTCTCACCCAGTACGAGTTGCTCAGGTAACAGTCACCGCAGACATGACCAAAAGTCTCATATAATGCCACAATGTGCCAATAAGCTACAAACTTGTACACGATACATAAGGAAAACGAACTCTGGAAGGGACTACTCAACCCACGCAACCAATATGAACTTTCCTCAGAAAATGGGAAAGAAAACACACAGAAATAGATATAGGGAACTTTAATCAACATCATATTGTTCCGGCGTGAAACCCGATCCAAATAACATACCTGTATACGATGAAATCTGAGGGTCCAATTCCTCGTCATCGAGGCACCTCAAAAGATCGCCTCGAAGGCTCGAGGCTACAAGGCTACTGTCGAGTTTCCTCCCTCAAGGTTCGTCGACGCTTGACCTTGGGACAATGTTGACCGTGGCTTTGGTAAAAGTGGGGGGTTCCCAAGGCATGTAGCTAGAACCAACAAATCTGTCAGGCTAGTCTAAGCTCGTATCGCGACATTAGCTGGATGTCCCATCTCCATATCTTTGTAATTAATGCCATTTGTACTATGTTGGGATTCCCCCTCTTATATAAAGGGGATCCTTGTTATTTTGTAGAACCGGTTGCTCCATACGAAATACATAAGAACATTCTCTCTACTCTCTAACTCATTCTCTTGATATTATTGCTTCCATTTATTATCTTCATTATTGTTCATCATTTATGGCCTATCATTGGCCATAAAGAGCCTTTGTTGATTTCATTATAACTGTTAGTCGTTCTCTAACTGCCTTCGATAGCTATCAGCCGACCATCGGAATCGACCTCGAGGCCCCCGACTCAACAAGCTCGAGGCCCCAATTGGTAGGCTATAGGTTTGGTTATCACCTTATTCGTAAATCTTATCTCGTTTCTAAGTCTCACACATAGCATCAACTACTTAACAACCAGCATAAAAATAGATCACGTATTTTTAGAGTCCCATAATCAAATTTAATTGTTATTACCATTTTCACGGTAAACAGTTTGGCGCCCACCGTGGGGCTAAAAATAAAAGTGATTATTTTCTTGCTGGTTTCGTTACACAACGCAAGTTATCTTTCTCACCTTTTCTTGTCCATGATCTTCAATTTCAGGTCAAAATGCCTAACTCGGTAAATAGAGGTGAAAACGACAATCTTGAGAACCACGGAGAGAACGGTGTGGCTGCTCTAGGTGTTGGTGTGCCACCACGAAACCTTGAGAACGCACTAGGACTAATTCCAGCGGATGTAGGTTCACGCGACGCCCAACAGGTCGATATAAGCTCACACACCAACAGGAGTGTGCACCAAGGAGATCAACAAGAAGCTCAGAAAACCCAACTAGAGAAGAACGGGAGGTTAGCCTTCATGTTATTTTTAAAATGTTGCAGGCACAACGGCTAGCTATTGCTCAGCTACAAAGTCACCAGAACTCCTAGCACGGTAGGACCGGGGACAGCTTCCCCAGCCGAGCAGGTACCGGAGAGATCGAGCAATAACGGGTCGATAGCCGATCCCGTCATCGTAAAGATGATCGAGGACCTCACAATAAGGATCGAATCAGGCGAGGAAATGATAGAAGCCAACGATAAGAAGGTCGAGACTTACAACTATAGGGTCGACCAAATTCCAGGAGCGCCCCCGATCTTGAAAGGTGTGGACTCAAAGAAGTTCGTACAAAAGTCGTCCCCACAGGAAGCGGCCCCGAAACCCATTCTAAAGAAGTTCAGAATGCCAGATATTCCGAAATATAACGGCACCTCGGATCCTAATGAGCACGTTACCACTTACACCTGTGCAGTAAAGGGCAACGACCTAAGCGACGACGAAATCGAGTCCGTCCTGCTAAAGAAGTTCGGGGAAACACTTTCTAAAGGGGAAATGATGTGGTAACACAACTTGGCCTCAAATTATGTAGACTCATTTGCCATACTGGCAGATTCCTTCATAAAGGCACATGCTGATGCCATCAGGTGGCCACGAGGAAATCCGACGGCTTCAAAATTAAGCAAAGGGAGAACGAGATGCTGCGAGAATTTGTATATCGCTTTCAAATGGAACAAATGGAAGTACCACCGGTCCCCGACGACTGGGCAGTGCAGGCCTTCACTCAAGGTCTGAATGAGCGAAGCTCGGTGGCTTCGAAGCAGCTGAAATAGAATCTGGTCGAATATCCCTCCGTGACCTGGTCGGACGTCCACAACCGATACCAGTCGAAGATCAGGGTCAAAGATGACCAGCTAGGAGCCCCTCGGGCTCAATATACCCAAGCAGGCTTCTGGCAAAGGAGCCAAAGCCAAACAAAGAAAGATATCAGCCATACACCAAAGACAGAAGGAATGCCCCGAGGCGCAACCCACCTTGCAACGATCGAAGGATATACCAAGGACAGAACCCTCGGGGACTCATCAACAGAGCCAGATTCGATAGGAACGCAGGGATAATGGAGGCACCTCGCTTATTAGAATACAACTTCAGCGTCGATGTATCGGACATCGTGTTCGCCATCAGTAAAATTAGAGACGCCAGGTGGCCCAGGCCTATACAATCAGATCCTTCACCAAGGAGTCATAACTTAGTGTGTGAATTTCACAACACGTCCGGCTACAGGACCGAGGATTGCCACCAGCTCCGAGAAGAAGTAGCCAGACTACTCAATAAAGGTCACCTCCGAGAATACTTAAGCGACCGGGCCAAAAATCAGTTCCAACAAAGAGAGACGGCCAAGAAGAATGAAACGAATGAGCCACAGCATGTCATCCACATGATCTTGGGAGGCATCGATGCCCCAAAGGAGCCCATGATGAGAAGAACAAAAATATCCATCACCAGAGAAAAGCGAACTTGGGGCTACATACCCGAGGATGCCCTCACATTCAGTGACGAGGACATCGAGACGATGTATCAACCTCACAACGACGCACTGTTAATCTCATTCCTTGTAAATTCATTTCAAATTAAACGTGTACTTGTGGACCCAGGTAGCTCGGCCAATATTATTAGATCGAGGGTGGTAGAGCAGTTCGGACTGCTTGACCAGATCGTACCCGCCTCTCAAGTCCTCAACGGATTCAATATGGCGAGCGAAACAACGAAAGGAAAAATCACCCTCCCAGTCAACGTGGCCGACACAACCCAAAATGCCAAATTCCATGTCATCGAGGGAGACATGAGGTATAACGCCTTGCTCAGAAGGTCATGGATACACTGCATGAGAGAAGTGCCATCCACCCTCCATCAAATAATGAAATTCCCGACAAAGGATGGGATCAAAACCGTCTACGGGGAACAGCATGCTGCAAGAGAAATGTTCGCGGTGCACGATGTGGCCCCGACACCGGTACCTCCACATTCGAATAAGCCGAAGGATAAGCAAACAGTAAAATAGCAATAACAAGCTACACTCCCGGCTACACATGACTAAACAAAGCAGGGGACCGTGCCGCGTCCTCATCACAAGCGACTGAAACACATCAGGGCTCGAAACATCGCCGGCACAATCTACACTAAGGTATGACCGCCTCCCTTTTCTTTCGATTTTACTCTACGCTAACCTGAGTGTAGGTATCGGATTGAAACGACCAAAGCAATCTCCAATTTGAAGGCCTTAGGTTTCAAAAGCATGCGTTGCACTCTTTTCTTTCGATCGGGTTTTTATCCCAAAAAGGGTTTTACCGGCAAGGTTTTTAACGAGGCAACATCTATATGCTACCTAAGGAAAGCTCAACAAGAATTCAAGGCTTCTCTTGCAATCAACCACAAATACTGGGGGGCATCCCCCGGCAAGATCACCTTCTCGGAGAAGCTAACACATGCTGAACAGGGTCTCGATAGGAAAATAATGTACCAGACCAAACGGTCAAAGGAACCGTGTCCGCATAGAACAACTAAGCTCCTAACAGCAATACTTGTACCAAGTAATCGAAGAATACTTTTCATCAAAGCATTTCACGCTTCAAAAGAAACTCGGTATGTTTTGCAATAACGGCTCCTCTGTCAAAAATTCCCGACCACTCTGGGACTGGCATCGACAACTCAAAACAATGCAACCCCCGGGTCGGAGCTCCTAACTCATAAGCCCTCAATGAGGAAACACTGTTGGCCCAAGTTCAATTGAAGTTTTGAAGATTGACAAATGAACTCAGTGATGGACCTGGTTCATCTGGTTAAACACAGTGTTTATCAACCATTGCATATGAGATGCACGTGAGGAAGATATACCGTAGAAATCAAGCAACAATATCTTCTGAACTAAATCAAAAAGATTGCAGTTGGGATAAGGAGAACGGTCTCCTTATGAGGAGAGAACACAATCCTAATCTAGGATAAGGGTTGGAGTTTGTATTGGTCAAGGACTCAAAATCGTCTAAGGATAAGCAATAGAGTCTCAATCAAACTCTAATTACCAACTCAATAAATAACTGAGTTTGTTCTCTTTTACAGGTATTGCACATACGTAGAAGTAAAACATAATTGAGAGCAAAAGAGCAAGTCCGTTTTGAAAGCAATATATGTGAGATATAAGTGTGCATTCCTGAAGCTACTTGAACGAGAGAGAAGAACCAGTTCCATTGTGTTTATTCTTATTCTAGTTCAATTGTAGTAGGAATTTCTGTTTGTACCTTTCGGCTTATTTAGAAGCAATTGTATTAGGTACTTTGAGTATTCAAGTTAGAGTTAACTTGAAAGTGTCGCAACAGTTGAGGCTGTGTGCCACACTGGGATTAGAGTTAATCCTTAGGTTTACAAAGAGTTTTTGTAAATGCTGTTTTGGCTCAATGATTTTAGTGGAAGTTTGGGAAAATCCTACTGAGTAGTAGGTCGTGGTTTTTTCACCTTTTGAGCCAGGTGTTTTTCACGTAAAAATCTCTGTGTTCTTTAGTTTATGCATTTATTATTCCGCAAACTGCAATAGTTAGAACACCTAGAAGAACCAGGTTCTTCTAGAGCGAAAATTGGGTACCACACAAATCACCCCCCCCCCCTCTTGTGTGGTATTGACATTTAGAACATCAATTGGTATCAGAGCGGGTTATCCTTGAAGAGGTTAACACCTTAGGAAAGATCAACATGAGTGCACCACCTGGAAACTGGGAAGGGCAATCCACTGTTAGGCCTCCACTTTTCAATGGTCTCTACTACTCCTGGTGGAAGAATAGAATGAGAGACCACATCATGGGAGAAGACTATGAGCTCTGGGACATCATCACTGATGGTCCTCTAGCCACAACAAAGAAAACTGCTGAAGGATTGGATGTTCCAAAGACAAGAGATGATTGCACTGCCGAAGACTTAAAGAAGTGTGAAAAGAATGCTAAGGCCAAGTAGTGGCTAGTATGTGGACTTGGTCCAGATGAGTACAGCAGGATCCAAAGCTGCACCACTGCCAAGGAAATTTGGGACACCTTACAAGTGGCCCATGAAGGAACACCTCAAGTGAAGAGGTCAAGAGGAACACTGCTATATTCTCAATATGAGAATTTTACTATGAAGGATGGAGAAACCATTCAAGAGATGTATACCAGGTTCACTACACTGACAAATGAACTTGAGTCTCTTGGAAGGTTTATCCTGGAATAAGACAAGGTTGAGAAGATCTTAACTAGAGTTCTGCCAATTTCCTAGGAAAGCAAAATCACAGCCATTCAGGAATCCAAGAATATTGCTACCCTAAAATTGGATGAACTGATTGGAAATCTGACTGCCTATCAATTGAGAAGGCAGACTATGAAGATGGATGCTCCACAGAAAGAAAGAAGTCTGGCTCTCAGAATCTCAGAAGGATCAGATCTTGAAGATGATGAGATGGCTATGATAACCAGGGATTTCAAAAAGTATCTTATGAGAGGAAAGGGTCCTTCAAGAGGAACAACCTCCAACAAATCTCGGGCTCCTGAGAAGCAGACTAATGATGGTTGCTATAAGTGTGGTAAGACAGACCACATGATCAAGAATTGCCCTCAATGGGAGATTGAGTGGAAGAAAGAAAGACCTGAACGGAGAAACAGGATGAAGGAAAAGGTCCAACCAAAAAGGAACAAAGGTTCAACTAAAGCTATGGTTGCTGCATGGGGAGAAACCTCAGATGAGGGCTCAGAAGATGAAGCTGAAGATGAGAAATCTCTCATGGCCATCGGAGAATCAGAGGATGAACAGGAGGTAAGTATCCTACATCTTAAAGAAAAGATTAAATTTTTGTCTAAAGAGAGGTTGGTTGAGCTATTATTGGACTTCATTGATGAGTCTGAAATAATAAACAGTGAGAAGGATGTTCTGTCTAGGGAATGTGTTATCCTAGAAGCAAAATGCAAAAGGATAGAGTCTAGGGCTGATGAGAGTGACAACACAAATGCTGAGTTGAAGAACCAGGTTCATGAACTTGAAAATAATGTCCTAGAACTCAGATCTGAAAATATTAAACTGAAATTAGGGACAGGAAAGAAAATGGTTGATCAATCATTCCTCACACTAGAAGAAAATCTAGGAAAAATGAAAGATGAACTATATAAGAAAGATGAATTGATTAAGGCCCTAAAGGAAGATTTAGGAAAGGTAAAGCATGAACTAGACAGAACATGCAAATGGAACAAGGCTTCTGATGCACTCTCCTGGCTGCAAGAACATCACAGCAGCAACAAGAGAGGACTTGGGTTTGGGACACAAGCTCCAAAATGGGATCCCAAAAACAAGTACCTCACACTTCCTGAAAATAAGATCTGCACACACTGTGGTAAGACTGGAAAATGAATGCAATGCAAAAGAAAAGGCCAGTCAAAAGAACAAAGCCTTTGTTCAAGAAAAACACAAACTGCCTGGTTGGGCAAAGAAAAATTTAATTAATCCTTTTGCCCATAGAAAGGGACCCAAACTAGTTTGGGTTCCTAAGACTAACCCATGATTCATTTTGCAGGTCCAAGTGAAGGGGAGTAGCCAAATATGGTACATGGATAGTGGCTGCTCAAAACATATGACTGGGAACAAGGACCGGTTCCTTTCACTTGAGAACCTAAAAGGAGGTAATGTCTCCTTTGGAAATGGAAAGAAAGGTGAGATCATTGGGGTTGGAAAGGTAGGAAAGACAGACTCTCATTCCATCGAGAATGTCTATTTGATAGATGGCGTAAAATATAGCCTGATAAGTGTGTCACAACTGTGTGACAGAGGTAATCTTGTAGCTTTCACCTCTACCAAATGCTTTGTGATTAACCTTACTACTGACAAGATTGTTTTGCAGGGAAAGAGAGTTAATAATATTTTACATTGTAGATTTGTCAACTCTCTCTGAAAATGAACTCACTTGCCTAAGTGTGTTAATTAATGATCCCCTCCTTTGGCACAAAAGACTTGGTCATGCCAGTCTAAATCAATTGAACAAATTAGTCTCCAAAGACTTGGTGATAGGGTTACCTAATATCAAGTTTAAGGAAGACAAAGTTTGTGAGGCATGTGCAAGGGGGAAGCAGGTAAGGTCATCCTTCAAATCCAAGAAAATGGTAAGTACGTCCAAGACGTTGGAACTGGTTCATATGGATCTCTGC
Organism: Nicotiana attenuata; assembly: GCF_001879085.1. Lineage (NCBI taxonomy): Eukaryota > Viridiplantae > Streptophyta > Magnoliopsida > Solanales > Solanaceae > Nicotiana > Nicotiana attenuata. The sequence continues at coordinate 51,078,651 of NC_031995.1, forward strand.
GGTCCAATGAGAACCATGAGCAGAGGTGGAAAGAGATATGTAATGGTGCTTGTTGATGATTACTCTAGATTTACCTGGGTACTGTTTCTAACCTCTAAAGATGAAGCATTTGAAATGTTCACTGCTTTTGTTAGAAAAACTCAGAAACAGTTAGGAAATCAACTTGCATCCATTAGGTCTGATCATGGAACTGAATTTGAAAATGCAAAGTTTGGTGAATTTTGTGATGAAAATGGAATAGATCATAATTTCTCTGCTCCTAGGACCCCTCAGCAAAATGGGGTAGTTGAAAGGAAGAACAGGACCCTTGAGGATATGGCAAGGACCATGCTTCTTTCCAGTAAACTACCTCACAGCTTCTGGGCAGAGGCTATAAACACGGCATGCTACATAATCAATAGATGCATGACTAGACCTCTTGTAGAGAAAACTCCCTATGAGTTACTTAAAGGGAGAAAACCAAACATATCCCATCTTAGGGATTTTGGTTGCAAGTGCTATGTGCACAATAATAGCAAAGACTCCCTAGGTAAGTTTGATCCCAGAAGTGATGAGGGAGTATTCTTGGGATATTCTTCACATAGAAAAGCATATAATAAAAGAACTCTGTGTGTAGAAGAAAAGTGTACATGTTGTATTTGATGAATCTAACATTCTTTCTGAGAGACAGGAACATGAAGATGAAGCCATTGGACTGGTGAAACAATTGACTGAAGCCACAGCTCAAGTCAAAGTGGCATCAAAGGAAGGAACAGGTGATGGAACAGGTCCTTCAAATCAGGGCAACCTGACAGGGGGAACTAATCTGAGAGAAATTGATCAAAACTCTCTGAAGGAACCTGTACTTGAACCTGTTCCTCAGCAACAGAACAATAAAGAAGCATCTAGCAGGAACCAGCTGGCAGGGAAATCTTACAAGTACCTGAGCTCTCATCCCATTGAGAACATCATCAGTGATCCAACATCTAGAGTCAAAACTAGATCTCAACTGAAGAATCTGTGTGCATTTGATGCTTTTCTGTCCATCTTTGAACCCAAAAATGTTGTTGAAGCTTTGTAGGATGCAGATTGGGTCAATGCTATGCAGGATGAACTCAATCAATTTGAGAGAAGTCAAGTCTGGCATTTGGTTCCAAGACCCATGGACAGATCAGTCATTGGCACAAAATGGGTCTTCAGGAACAAACTAGATGAAGATGGAACGGTTACAAGAAACAAGCAAGGCTGGTGGTTCAAGGCTACAGTCAAGAGGAAGGTATTGACTATGATGAGACCTTTGCTCCAGTTGCTAGACTTGAAGCAATTAGACTCCTCATAGCCTTTGCAGCACATATGGAATTCACTNAAAATCTAGGAAAAATGAAAGATGAACTATATAAGAAAGATGAATTGATTAAAGCCCTAAAGGAAGATTTAGGAAAGGTAAAGCATGAACTAGACAGAACATGCAAATGGAACAAGGCTTCTGATGCACTCTCCTGGCTGCAAGAACATCACAGCAGCAACAAGAGAGGACTTGGGTTTGGGACACAAGCTCCAAAATGGGATCCCAAAAACAAGTACCTCACACTTCCTGAAAATAAGATCTGCACACACTGTGGTAAGACTGGCCATTACAAAAATGAATGCAATGTAAAAGAAAAGGCCAGTCAAAAGAACAAAGCCTTTGTTCAAGAAAAATACAAACTGCCTGGTTGGCAAAGAAAAATTTAATTCATCCTTTTGCCCATAGAAAGGGACCCAAACTAGTTTGGGTTCCTAAGACTAACCCATGATTTCATTTTGCAGGTCCAAGTGAAGGGGAGTATCCAAATATGGTACATGGATAGTGGCTGCTCAAAACATATGACTGGGAACAAGGACCAGTTCCTTTCACTTGAGAACCTAAAAGGAGGAACATGAAGATGAAGCCATTGGACTGGTGAAACAATTGACTGAAGCCACAGCTCAAGTCAAAGTGGCATCAAAGGAAGGAACAGGTGATGGAACAGGTCCTTCAAATCAGGGCAACCTGACAGGGGGAACTAATCTGAGAGAAATTGATCAAAACTCTCTGAAGGAACCTGTACTTGAACCTGTTCCTCAGCAACAGAACAATAAAGAAGCATCTAGCAGGAACCAGCTGGCAGGGAAATCTTACAAGTACCTGAGCTCTCATCCCATTGAGAACATCATCAGTGATCCAACATCTAGAGTCAAAACTAGATCTCAACTGAAGAATCTGTGTGCATTTGATGCTTTTCTGTCCATCTTTGAACCCAAAAATGTTGTTGAAGCTTTGTAGGATGCAGATTGGGTCAATGCTATGCAGGATGAACTCAATCAATTTGAGAGAAGTCAAGTCTGGCATTTGGTTCCAAGACCCATGGACAGATCAGTCATTGGCACAAAATGGGTCTTCAGGAACAAACTAGATGAAGATGGAACGGTTACAAGAAACAAGCAAGGCTGGTGGTTCAAGCCTACAGTCAAGAGGAAGCACATATGGAATTCACTCTTCATCAGATGGATGTCAAAAGTGCCTTCCTAAATGGCTACCTCAAGGAAGAAGTGTTTGTGAAACAACCTCCAGGATTTGAAAGCAAGGAGTGTCCTGAACATGTATACAAGCTAGATAAGGCTCTATACGGTCTCAAGCAGGCCCCAAGAGCTTGGTAAGAAAGATTGTCAAAATTTCTACTGGAGCGTGGGTACAAAAGAGGTAAAATTGACAGCACTTTGTTCCTAAGGAAAAAAGGTAAAGATCTTCTTCTTGTACAAATATATGTTGATGACATAATATTTGGGGCCACTACAGAAAGGTTGAGTAAAGACTTTGCAAAACTAATGGAAAGTGAGTTTGAAATGAGTATGATGGGTGAACTCAACTTCTTCTTAGGCTTGCAGATCAAACAAAGTTCAAATGGAACTGTGATCCATCAGCAGAAGTACACAAAAGAACTAATCAAAAAAGTTTAAAATGGAAGAATCCAAAGAAATAGATACACCTATTGCTACTGCCACTAAGTTAGATATTGATGAACCTGGTTCATCAATTGATAAGAAGCAGTACGGGGGTATGATTGGTTCACTTTTGTATCTTACTGCCAGTAGACCTGACATTGTTTTCAGTGTAGGGCTTTGTGCTCGTTTCCAGGCAAATCCAAAGGAGTCACACTTGACAACTGTCAAAAGGATATTGAGATATTTGAAAGGCACCACTGATTTGTGTCTTTGGTATCCCAAAGGTAGTAATTTTGACTTAATTGGATACGCTGATGCTGATTATGCAGGTTTTCTAGTGGATAGGAAGAGCACCTCAGGTATGGCACACTTCTTGGGTTCTTGTCTTGTATCATGGGCTACCAAAAAGCAGAATTCAGTAGCTCTCTCTACTGCTGAAGCTGAATATGTTGCTGCTGCTTCATGTTATGCTCAATTGCTGTGGATTAAGCAACAACTGGTAGATTTTGAAATTAAAGTGGGGTGCATACCAATATTCTGTGATAACACTAGTGCTATAAGTATGACAAAGAATCCTGTTCATCATAAAAGGACTAAGCACATAGATGTTAGGCACCACTTCTTAAGAGATAACTATGAGAAAGGGTTAATCTCCATAGAATTTTGTGCTACTGATAAGCAAATAGCTGACATCTTCACTAAGGCATTAAGTAGAGAAAACTTTGAAAGGAACAGGTTGGAATTAGGGATGATTAAGATCACCTAAAAGGTCCAGTCCAGAATGCACAATGAAAAATATATGAAAAAAATTAAAAAAAAATAAAAAAAGTTTTTGGTTAGGAGTTCTTAATTCATGTAAATATCTAGACTAATTCTTACTCAGTCTCATACTTTAATTAGCATACTCATGTGACATGTATTTATATGACTCACTGATCTCTTACAAAGTTTTCTATTCTGGCATTTGAGGCATAATCAAGAGAAGTTCTACTTGAAGAACCTGGTTCATCAATATATGCTCATGAGAAAGTTCAGTTATGTTTCTATACTTAGCACAATTAGAAAGATGAAATTATCAATCATGAGCAGAAGTCCTTGTTACACCAAACGTCGAGAAAGTTTTATCCGTTGAGCAATTGAACCAGTTTCATTAAACTAGGAGTCTAACTATAACAGGTCTCTTCCCTAAAATCTAGCGATTTTCATTAATCACTTAGGAGACCGGAACTCTAACTTGATTAGACTCCTACTTGACCTCTGAAAAGGCTGCCATTACTGCCCTAATCATGACCTCTCTTTAAAAACCCACCAAATCACTCATAACCGTCACTCTAATTCTAAAATTTCTGATCATCTGCCTTCTTCTCCAAAAATCCCCAAAATCCCCAGAAATTCTCCGCCATGACTAATCCCCAAGACAACCCCGGAACTCCCCCACCAGTCTCCCCCAACACCTCATCTTCAACTCCTCCTAGTGAACCCCCAAAACCCAGATTCCGTCGTCAGAAAATGTTAGCTAGAAAAATAGTTGCATCTGGTTCTTTGAGGAAAGTCTTGAACGAAAAATACAGGCTAGTCAAAGGAAGGAAGTTACAACCAAAGAAAGCGACTCAAGCTCTGAATCTGAGAAATTTATCTCTGCCGGTGAAGGAGAAGAACCTGGGTCTTCTGACACTAACAAGAGTCAAGAAACCCCAGGAGAGGTAAACACTTGCTTATTGTTTTCTGATGTATTAGAAAGGGAGGATAATAGGTTTGTTCTGGTAGGGACTGCTAAAAATGTTGAAGGGGCTGAATCTAGTAAAATAAGAAAGAAAAAGAAAGGGAAAGTTTTAGCTATATTTGGTAGTAGAGAAGAGGGAGGCATGAAGTCATGGGGAAATGGATCAGGTAAAGATGCTGAGGGTCTGATAAATTTGAGTGAACAACCAGATGAACCTGGTTCATCTGTGGAGGAGACTTTGGCAGATATGCTAAAGAAAGTTGAAGCTTGTTATGATCCAAAGAAACGCAAGGCCTCCTCACAAAGGACCCCTGTTGCGTCCAAACCAACTAAGAAGAGCAAAGTTTCATCACCTAAGTCTGCTGCACCTAGGGGTAGAGCCACAAGAAGTAGGGTGAGGCAAAGTGAAGCAGAACTGCAAAAGGCACTAGAGGAGAGTAAGAAAAAGAAGAAAGAAAAGGGAAAAGCAAAAATGGTTGAAAGTTCTGAGGCTGCTGTAGAAGAGGAAGAGGAAGAGATGGAACTGGTCTCTCAAGAGAGAAGTACAACTGTAGAAGTTCCCACTGCCAAATCAAAGAGAACCAGGTCTTCTACAAACAAGCCCTCCAAGTCTGTACCTGCTGAATCCTCTCTAGCTAAAAGAACTAGGTCAGCTGCAAAGGGAAAACAAGTGCAAGTTGAGGAAGAAGAGGATGAAGATTGGAGTGAAGAAGAAGGAGAAGAAGAGTCAGAACAGGAACAAGATAGGTTTGTCAATTTTGGCAAACGAAAAATTCTCAAAGGTAGATTGCTCAAAGACCTGGAGGAGCCAGGCATGGTAAGATTGTTGACTTCACTGGAGGCACAAGGATGGAAGGACATGGTCCTTCAGATGGATGGAAGATTGGCCAGAAAAGAACTTGTTGAATTCATGGCTAATGGGACTGTGCAGAATGGGCTGGTAACCAGTATAGTGATGGGGGTGAAGGTGAAATTTGATGCACCTAAGTTGGGTAGAATACTGAACATTCCAAGTGAGGGTTATGATGATTACACAAGGCAAAAGTGGCCTTTCCTGGATGGTCTGCCTACTGAACTTCTAATCACTAGGAACTTCTGTGACACTAAAGATGCTGAGGAGGTACCTGAAGCAAGGGATGTTCAAAAGAGTGAGATGAGGCAACCATGCTTAATCTGCTACAAACCCAATCCTCTAGCTCCTCAAAGACTTAGGTTTCCTTGTCCTGTTCTAAACCAGTCTAGAAAACCCCCAGTGACCCAGATTTGGGACTTTCTTTTGTTTTTGCTCGTGGTTGGTAGTTTTTGTTCTTTCTTTTTGTGGACTGTTATGTAGAAGCACTGCTTATCAATGACAATATGAATTTCTCTTGCTTTATGTTAATTATGATCTTTATAGTTATTTTTTGTCAAGATGATTTTTGATTAACTAAAGCATGCTTTCACTTGCAGTTGCCCAAGTGGCCATGAGTACTAACTAATATTCTGGGATTCACATTATTTATGCAACTTTTCGATGATGCCAAAAGGGGGAAGATATTGTGCTTAAACTCTATTATCTGAACAGTGATGTTTATGACCTAATTAAATCTGACCCTTAATGATAAGTTAAAATTTTAAGTGTTGATATTTCAGCTGAGTTCCGCAGGTTCTCTGATCAGTAAAAGCACAGAGTTTGTCATCATCAAAAAGGGGGAATTTGTTGGCCCAAGTTCAGTTGAAGTTTTGAAGATTGACAAATGAACTCAGGGATGGACCTGGTCCATCTGGTGAAACACAGTGTTTATCAACCATTGCATATGAGATGCACGTGAGGAAGATATACCGTAGAGATCAAGCAACAATATCTTCTAAACTAAATCAAAAAGATTGCAGTTGGGATAAGGAGAACAGTCTCCTTATGAGAAAAGAACACAATCCTAATCTAGGATAAGGGTTGGAGTTTGTATTGGTCAAGGACTCAAAATCGTCTAAGGATAAGCAATAGAGTCTCAATCAAACTCTAATTACTAACTCAATAAATAACTGAGTTTGTTCTCTTTTACAGGTATTGCACATACGCAGAAGTAAAACATAATTGAGAGCAAAAGAGCAAGTCTGTTTTGAAAGCAATATATGTGAGATATAAGTGTGCACTCCTGAAGCTACTTGAACGAGAGAAGAACCAGTTACATTGTGTTTATTGTTATTCTAGTTCAATTGTAGTAGGAATTTCTGTTTGTACCTTTCAGCTTATTTAGAAGCAATTGTATTAGGTATTTTGAGTATTCAAGTTAGCGTTAACTTGAAAGTGTCGCAACAGTTGAGGCTGTGTGCCACACTGGGATTAGAGTTAATCCTTAGGTTTACAAAGAGTTTTTGTAAATGCTGTTTTGGCTCAGTGATTTTAGTGGAAGTTTGGGAAAATCCTACTGAGTAGTAGGTCGTGGTTTTTACACCTTTTGAGCCAGGTGTTTTCCACGTAAAAATCTCTGTGTTCTTTAGTTTATGCATTTATTATTCCGCAAACTGCAATAGTTAGAACACCTAGAAGAACCAGGTTCTTCTAGAGCGAAAATTGGGTACCACACAAATCACCCCCCCCCCTGTGTGGTATTGACGTTTAGAACATCAAACACTGAGATCACAAAATAGCTCCAGAGCCAAAAATGTCCCGAGCACTCGGGGACAAGCGTCAAAAACTCAAGTCCACATGACCCCCGGTTCGGAAACTCTAGAATCGTAAGCGCTCAATAAGGCAATACCAAGTTCACAAGTAATGGCTCCCGAGTCGAGAAACCCTCCACGACTCGGGGACTGCCGTGAATCACCATTTCCATCGTAATGGCTCCCGAGCTGAGAAATCCTCCACGACTCGGGGACTGCCGTTAATCGCCATCTCCATCATAATGGCTCCCGAGCCGAGAAATCCTCTACGACTCCCGGACTATCGTCAATCGCCATCTACATCGTAATGGCTCCCGAGCCAATGAATCCTCGGTAACTCGGAGACTGCTGTCAATCGCCATCTCCATTGGCTTATTAAAAATCCGAGGCCATAAGACCCCAAATGGGCAGCCTCGATCTCGTAAGACCTACATGAGGCAACATGTAACCGAGCACCACGTTAGTCCGCCTCGCCCGCTTCACCTCTTCCGAGAGGTCGAAGCCCCTAGCACGGATCTCCTCGAGGGTTTTCCTTCGGGACTTACACCGAGCATATTCCTTGCTCCTGTCCTTGCGGTCAAGAGTCTTTCTCAGCTTAGCTTGAGCATCGACATCATCTTTCAAATAGACCGCCACCTTCTGGTCAGCCTTAGTTTGGCTCATTACAGCTTCAGCCCGGGCATCCGCAACCTCGGCCTTTACCTTCAAACTCTCAGACCCGAGCTTCGTAATCATATCTGTTCGAACCGAGTTGTTATCACGAGCTAAGAGAAGTTGAACCTCAAAGGCAGAAGCCTTACCAAGAGCACCCTTCTCCGCTGAAGCTTGAATGTCCGCCCGAGCCTTCAACTCATCATACTCGCACTTGGCTCGGCCAACTTCACTCCGAAGGCATTCCAGGTCCTCCATCTTTTTCTGTAACTGGAATAAACAAAACATCAGCCTCAGGAGCTAGAAGAAGGAACACGCACTCCCTTGGAATAGAAACTACCTGCTCTTTTAGGTAACTCTCATAATTCAAGCTCCTACTCGCCTCATACCGTAAGCACGCCTGCTTGACTTCCCTTTGCCATGAAGAAGCCTAAGGGATTTCTCCCCCTCCAAAGCTTTCCACAAACCAGCCTCACGACGAAGCAGCTCAGATATGAGCTTGTCAAAGGCCTGCAAAAAGGGAACTCAATAAGAAAGGGAAGGCACAAAATTCAAAGGCTTGCGCCAAAACTCACCACAGAGCAGACCCACTGAGCTTCCTTGAAGGTTGAGTGCCATCTACTAGTCTGGCTCTCTCAGCCCTAGAAGAACCGATCTCGGTTGGGACACGGTCGTTCGGTGTTTACGGTCCCGGGCTTCGAGCACCCATCGAAGTACCTTCGATGGGAGAAAGAATCGGCGGCAGAAAGACTTCATTCCCCGAAGTACCTTCGACGGGAAAAGAAGACGGCAGCAGGGGAGAAACCGTATTTCCAATGCCAGAGATCACGGGTGCAGCAGGCTCGGCCAATATATCCTCTACAGGCCCCCAATCTGGGTTCGTCTTGCTTTGAGCATCGTCGCCTTGCAAAGGCTTTTCTTGCCTACTATTATCGATCTTTAGTCCAGAAGCTGGCGATCCTTCTCCCTCTCCGAGAGGGCACGGCCTCGCCTCAAAAGAGTCCCCGATGCCTACAATAACAGGGCCAGCACGCAGAAAAAGAAAGTTCCTTTCCAAATGAGAAAGGGGGGGGGGCAAATCGCACAACACGTACCGTGATGTTTTGCTTCCCATATGCCCCTAGACAAAACTCTCCACTTACGCTCGTCATAAGTCGAATGGTTCGCCAACTCCCGAGCCCAATCTGGCAGATCAGGGGCCTCGCACAGCATCCATGAAATTGCTGTAGAAGAGGGGGGAGGCGCATCTACGGAACACACCTTTGCTATAATTAAAGAACTACGAAGGCACGAGTGTACCACTTACATGTATAAATCCATTCCTCAGGCAATGGAATAAACTCCACGGGGATAATATCAACAGTCGTACTCAGACGAATCGGCTCATCCACTCCCGATCTCCGTTTTCTTCATCATCTACAATGAAGGGCATGGTCGACCGGCATCCCAAGGATAGCAGACCCCGATGGTGAAAGGGCGGGTACAACCTGATAAGATGACTGAGCGTAAGTTCAAGACCCGCCTTTTTTGCAAAAGATCACATCATCAACACTATTCGCCAAAATGACGGGTGGATGTGCGCCAAGGTAACGCGATGCTTTAAACAGAAGTCGAGCACGACCCTATCAAGGGGATCCAGTGTGAAAGGATACGTGTACACGTTCAAAAATCCATCGGCATGATCTGTGATGCCCTCATCAGGGGAAAGTATCTGTAACACTACCCTTTCTTCCCATCCGCAGTCTTTTCTCACTAACCCAAGGTGTTCTTCTCCTATCAAAGAAGTAATCTTCAAGGTATGCTCTCGTTGGTCCTTAATACCGGAGGCGGAACTCTCCCCTCTCTGCCGGACAGACCCCGATGTAGCAGTCATGGCTATGGAAAAAAGAGAACTAAAGCAGGAATTTGTGCAAGTGCGCTAGTAATGGAAGGCTTAACGCCGGAAAGAAGGATAACTAGTTAGAATGGTGGGATCTCCAAAAAAGCGGAAACGACCGTATATATGGAAAAAGGGCGACGGTCTGCCTGCCTCAGAGGCCAGTTAAAAACACTGACTGATATCACTTCGGGAAGCTGCGCCGCTGGGATCGCCTCGATAGCTTTGCAGCCATATCGTACATTAGGCGACGCCACGTGATATTTTAAGGTCAAAGATCCCTGTACCGCTACAAGTCCCGAGGTGGTACTCGACCTCGAGGACCTCCATCAAAGAGAAGTTACGCTCCAAGAAGCCATTGGCATCATCGCGGATCCCGAGGTGGTACCGATCTCAAGGACCCCTCCAAAGGGCCATCGATATCATTACAAAACTCGTATGGGCTTTAGGTACCATGTAAATCCGGGTAAACCCTCATCCAGAATCTATAAACAACACCTTTAAGGCTATCGATATCAAGTTCAAAACAAGTTTCCAGAAGGCCCCCATTTTTAGGGGGTGATAGTATAACCGACAACGCCATCAATGCCTTTGAAAGACGGATCGGCCGGTGCAATCAATGCATTATTGGAAACCGAGTCGACAGCGGTATTATCACTTTGAAGAATGGGAACCGGCAGCGCATTGAATGATGCTGAAAAGACGAGTCCATGGGGTGCCCCAGTTATCACGAAGGCTTGCATCATAAGTATGATATCATCTGTATGACATAGTCACAAGATGTCCGAAGAAATGGATGTCAAAATCGTTACTTATCGCTCCTTTCTAAGAAACGCGGGGACTATCTATATACGGTAAAATCGGAGGGTCCAATTTCTCGTCATCGAGGCACCTCAGAAGATTGCCTCGAAGGCTCGAGGCTACAAGGCTACGGTCGAGTTTCCTCCCTCGAGGTTCATCGACGCTCGACCTTGGGACAATGTTGACCACGGCTATGGTAAAAGTGGGGGGTTCCCAAGGCATGTAGCTAGAACCAACAAATCTGTCAGGCTAGTCTGAGCCCGTATCGCGGCATTAGCTGGCTGTCCCATCTCCATATCTTTGTATTTAATGCCATTTGTACTATGTTGGGATTCCCCCTCTTATATAAAGGGGATCCTTGTTATTTTGTAGAACCGGTTGCTCCATTTATTATCTTCACTATTGTTCATCATTTATTGCCTATCATTGGCCATAAAGAGCCTTTGTTGATTTCATTATAATTGTTAGTCGTTCTCCAACTGCCTTCGATAGCTTCCAGCCGAGCATCGGAATCGACCTCGAGGCCCCCGAATCGACAAGCTCGAGGCCCCGATTGTTAACCAATCGGTTTGGTTATCACCTTATTCCTAACTCTTATCTCTTTTCTATGTCTCACACATAGCATCAACTGCTTGACAAGCAGCATAAAAATAGATCACATATTTTTAGAGTCCCATAATCAAATTTAATTGTTATTACCATTTTCACGGTAAACAATACCCGTGGTATCGTGCCATCCGATCCACACATAAAATCCACATAAGGAGGTACACACCGAGCTAAATTGCTCACTACTACAAAATACCGAATATCGGTCACAAGTACGCTAAGTGCATAATACCATCCATGGGGAGACAGATAGCGCCATACGCTACAAAACTCAAGCACTATTGAGGTGCGATATATGATCTGAATCTCAAGAGCCATCCTGCTCACATAACACCATCGCTACGTGGAACCTCAACACATACGAATTTATCAAGCCGTTTCACAACTCACACTGCACAATATAATATTACATGAAATTGCTGAAGACAAAACAACATCCAACGTCCGAATACTGCTCCATGAGGTGCCCTATGCTAAAGTGAACACATCTGGCCTGATATAGAGCCCATGTTCGTATTTAAATCCATTCACAAACCTCAAGCCGATTCTGATCACATCGTACTAGGCTAATAACCTTTCATGAGTCCATAATAACCTCCTTTTTCTCATAACACACAAGAACAACCGTCATAACCAGAGCAAACCTCCACCGTGCATAGCCCAATAAATCGAGTGCCCTCCAGGAATAAATTCCCAAATTAGTGATATTACCACCATCTTCATACTTGGTTTAAATTTTTAATCAATCAAGTGACTGCATGTCACACTTATACAATCTTCCCGTGAGATACGCTTCCACGATCTCATGGACCAGGTAACAAGTCTGCACTTCCATACCACCGGCCACACAAATGATGTAAAGCAAATCAAGAATCCGTAACCAGGGTACAAATCCTCATACATAAACACCTATCGCAGGTGACGCTGAAGACAATACCAACTTACTCTAAACATCCAAATCCCCTTCCTCCTCATCCGAGCTCGTGAAATCCTTGTCAACATCGAACCGCAACCTTGATCCTTACTTCAAAATTTCATACCGCTCACTGCACCTAACATGCCAATATGCGATAGTGCCAGAATTTGATCATAACTCCTGAACCACTAATAGGGTAAACACTTCACCATATAAAAACTTTTTACTTAACTCATTCTGAGAGAACCATAGCAACACACGAGTAAATTTTCATAACCATAGAACATGCAAATCCTCAAGTAGTGGCTTAAACCACCATAACCCTTCTGGGATCCGCCTATACATAACAACTCAATCCGCACTCATCCTGAGTGGCCTGTATCAGTGGACCATGCTGTCTCAAATCCCACCAACCATCTCACACCCTCCTTGTGCGCATGCTCGCCTCCTCAATTGATGCACCCATTCTGATAATTCCTCTACGAATCCGAAGTCCTTTTCTCTCATTTCTCCAAATACTACACTGCAAGCCGAAGATATCATAGAACGTTCCGAGCCTCTTTTCATAATTCGCTGCAAATTCGCGGGCTTGAAATTCCTAGGCACCACATTTTAACATTTTAATTCACTAGGACCGTTATTGAGAGTCACCCACTCTGGCTTGGTCCCGAATATAATCAACCCCAAGGCTCCGCTGGCACATGAACACCCTTCTCAATGAAGCACCCGACTGAATCACTTTCCTTGTAAATCACCTACGTACGAAGCATAAATCTTGAATCTTCCCAAAGCCCGAACATGAGTCAATAAGGCCAACTATAGCACACCTTTATCAATTCCTTTACTCAAATTACCACTTATGTTCTTTTTCCTTAGCTGTAGTAACTTATCAATACGCCGATAACCCGAAACCTCACGAGTAGATAACCATGCAACTCAATCGTAGACGCTGGGACTCTCTTACTTAGCTTAGAGCTACTTATTACATAACCCTGGAACCCACCAAGATTCTTTCTTCATTGTTGACATGATCTTGCACAATCAACTCGCCAAATTCCTCGAAATCTTTCTGTAAAACTCTTTATGAATACTCTGAATCATTAACCGCATTCACCTGTCCGACCTCTTTACTGGATAGCCAGTTGGATTCTTCGCAGAAGCTTCGCCAACCATGCGACCGCTGATCTGCTCACAGGAGATAAACCACCTATGGAGATTACACGCCGACATCTTTCAACGCTGCTGCACGAGGTACAATCACTATGTCATCTATAACCCATCATGAGCCCGTGCTTATCCACCAATTGTACTAGTCTGTTAACTTCTTAGGGACATCAACTAAATGCGCAACGGTACCTTCAAACCCAAGGTCATGTTGTATCCTTCTTCATATCGAGCAACTCATTTCTGTTGTATCAAACCTCCCGCCGTATAATAGCCAATATTTCAAATTAAGTCCGTAGACCCAATCATTGTCCACCCTGAATCCCAAATCACTCTAGACTTTTTCTCCGGGTGTGTGGTTATCCTGCCACTGATCCCATATGCTACTCTGCCACTCTCACACTTTGGCTAAACCCCTCTACTTTAAGCAACTACTTGACTCCTGTTTCTTACACCTGGCCTTCTAGAAATTTAACCACCGTGTGACACTTCCCACATGTCCATCCCCATCCTTCGTTGCCTAGTCGTTGCCTTAAATCAAAATATATCTCTGTAGCACTTGAACCAATAGATCATTACTCCGTCAACCCAAAACTGAATATTCATGGTCCGGTTGTCTTTCCTCCGCCAGAAATAAAACACTGAATCTCTGAATCATGCATCGAGTAAACCTCCTTCCAAGTCAACCACTGCTCCGACACATACACAAGCATCCTACCATTACATCAATATTGTGCGGTAACAACCCATGAGCATCATAGTAACCTGTGCATAGCCTCAAAGCTCTTAGAAGTGCAGCTACTGAGCTGAAATGACGGAATATCCTTCCACACGGCGATGACAATTGCCCAATCAACTAGGCAAGGGAAACATCCCGCACCACATCTACAGTACCATTACAATTCCACAAATTCCCGATTTATAATATGCGCTTCACGTCGCATAAGATTGAGTAGGAAAGAAACACAGGTATAAGCCTCAAAGGAATCAAACCGCATGATGAGGAATCAAGAAGGGAAGTGCTCCTAACTGTCCTGTAGCCTCTCGAAGATAAGTACAGATATCTCCGTACCGATCGCAAGACTCTACTAGACTTGCTCATGACTCATGAGACCTACGTAGACCTAGTGCTCTGATACCATGTTGTCACGATCCAAAATCCATCAAAGATCGTGATGGCACCGGATACCTCGGTCATGCAAGCCAACATTGAGTAATTAATTAAACTCTCATTTTAATATTTTAGGAACCATAAATTCCTTTAATTTAACTAGTAAAAAGGTAATCATCACTGAATAAATAAAAATGTTTACAACTTTTAATATTAAATATCCCATAATCATCCCAGAACCCGGTGTCACAAGTGCATGAGCAATCACTAGGAAATCAAATGAAGTATAATAACTGTCCGAAATACAGATTTGGACAGGAAGTAAATATAATACACTGAAAGAGACTATGCTGGCTGCGGGTCGCCTCGAGAGATGCAGCTCGCCTCGAGAGATGCAGCTCGCCTAAGTTTCCGTATCATCCATGCTGCTACGCCCATTAGGCTGTTAGAGGTACATGTGCCTCTGCAATAAAAATGTACAGCAAGTGTAGCATGAGTACAAAAACAACGTGTACTCAATAAGTATCTCGTCTAATCTCGAAGAAGTAGAGACGAGAGGTCGACTTCGATACTTACTAGTGGTCCAATGATAATATACCGATAATTTAATAAATCGAGGATTTTCATAAAAATGACGTTAACTCAAATAGCATGAGGCAAGTAAATAATTCTTTCTTTTATAGGAAATTCCCAAATTCATTTTCATCATTTATACATTTATCTCGGGCCAGGGAGAAACAAATATTAACATCTATGAATATCAAGGCAAGTAATACAAGCATGCGCAAATCATGCCGAGGTCGTACGTATGAAATGTGACTTTGCCTGATTTTCGGGCAAAAATAAACTAATATCCGCTATCAATCAACGGACCATAACTTTCTGTACAAATATCCAAATAATGAATGGTATAACTTTCTGGAAACTAGAATTCAAGGGCTACAACTTTCATGTTTTGCAAATTTTCAGATTCCTTATAGATTGCAAGATATGAGCTTCCAAAATCGACTCCTCGCATCAGAAATTTTCTGGCGAACGGCTTCTGCAACAGAATTTCAGCAGTTTTCTTTGTCCGAAATCCATTCTGTTAACCTATCGAAATCCACCCGAGGCCCTCGGGACCTTAACAAGTTATACCAACATGTCCCAAAACATGATACGAACTCGCTCGAGGCCTCAAATCACATCAAACAACGTCCAAATCATGAATCACGCATCGAATCGGATTATGAGTTTTCAAATCTTCCAACTTCTATATTTTGTGCCGAAATATATCAAATCAATCCAGAATGACATCAAATTTTGCACACAAGTCCCATACAACATTAGGAACCTACTCCAACTTCCGAAATCGGAATCCGACCCCGATATCAAAAAGTCAACTCTCAGTTAAACTTCTCAAAAACCTTCAAATTTCTAACTTTCGCCAAATGACTCCAAAATGACCTACGGACTTCCAAATCCACTTCCCATCGCGCTCCCAATACCAGAATCACAACACAGAGCTATTCCCAGACTCAGAATTCCCAACGGACATCGATAGCATTGAAATTCACTTCAACCCAAATTTATGAAATTCTTCTAAAATGCTAACTTCCACAATAGGCGCCGAAACACTCCCGGGTCATCCAAAACCTGATCCGAACATACGCCCAAGTTCGAAAATGAGAATTTTCTTTCAAAATCTACTCCGAACTTCACGAATTTCAAATCCGACCATGCGTACAAGTCATAATACCTGAAGGGAAGCTGCTCATATCCTCAAACCAGCAAATGACGCGTTAGAGCTCAAAACGACCGGTCGGGTCGTTACATCTCTAAACTTCTAATTTTCCAACTTTCGCCATTTCTAGCCAAAACCACCTACGGACCTCCAAATCAATATCCGGACACAATCCTAAGCCCAAAATTACCATACGGAGCTATCAGAACCATTAAAACTCCATTACGGAGCCATTTACATATAAGTCAACATACGGTCAACGCTTTCAACTTAGGCTTCCAACCTTGGGACTAAATGTCCCAACTCATTTTGATACATCCCCGGAGCCAAACCAACTACCCTGGCAAGTTACATAACAACAAACAAACACATACTAGGCATAAAGTGGGGAAACGGGGCTATAATACTCAAAACAACCGACCGGGTCGTTACATCCTCCCCCTCTTGAACAAACGTTCATCCTCGAACAGGTCTACAATTATACCTAGAGTCTCAAATAGGCGTGGATACCTGCTCCGCATCTCCCGCTCGGCCACCCAAGTAGCCTCCTCGACTGGGTGACCTTTCCATTGTACGTTCACTGAAGTTATATTCTTTGACCTTAACTTTTGAACTTGCCGGTCCAAAATGGCCACCAGCTCCTCATCAGAAGTCAAATTAACATCCAACTGAACCGTTCTGAAGTCCAAAATATGAGATGAATAGCCGACATACTTTCGGAGCATAGAAACATGAAACACTAGGTGAACACACGACAGACTAGGCAGCAATGCAAGCTTGTAAGCCACCTCTCCAATCCTCTAAATCACCTCAAAAGGCCCAATATACCGAGGGCTCAACTTGCCCTTCTTTCCGAACCTCATCACACCCTTAATGGGTGAAACTCTGAGCAGTACCTTCTATCCCACCATGTAAGCAATATCAGGAACCTTGCGATCGGCGTAGCTCTTCTATCTAGACTGCGTCGTGCAAAGCCGATCCAGAATCAACTTAACCTTGTCCAAAGCATCCTGAACCAAGTCAGTACCCAATAGTCTAGCCTCAACCGGCTCAAACTAACCCACCGGAGACCGACACTGTCTCTCATACATAGCCTCATACAGTGCCATCTGAATGCTCGATTGGTAGTTATTGTTGTAGGAAAACTCTGCAAGCGTACGAACCGATCCCAAGAACCCCCGAAATCCATGGCAAAAGCACGGAGCATATCCTCCAATATCTTAACAGTGCGCTCGGACTGTCCATCCGTCTGGGGGTGTATGTTGTACTCAACTCAACTAGTGTGCCTAACTCTCGCTGCACTACTTTCCAAAACTGCGACGTAACTGTGTGCCCTGATCTGAAATGATGGACATTGGCACATCGTGATGGCGAACAATCTCGCATATGTATATCTCAGCCATGACTCTGAAGAATAAGTAGTCCCAATAGGAATGAAAAGCGCGGACTTGGTCAACTGATCCAAAATCACCCAAATAGCATCAAACTTTCTCGAAGTCCATGGAGATGCGCTCCCATTTTCACTCCAGAATCTCGAGCCTCTAAAGCAATCCGCAGGATCTCTGATGCTCGTACTTCACCTGCTGACAATTTAGGCATCGAGCTACAAACCCCACTATGTCCTTCTTCATCCTCCTCCACCAATAGTGCTACCTCAAGTCCTAATACATCTTTGTGGCACCCGGATGAATGGAATATCGCAAACTATGGGTCTCCTCAAGAATCAATTCACGTAGCCCATCCATGTATGTCACAGAAATCGGACCCTGCATCCTCAACACCCCATCATCCTTAATAGTAACCTCCTTGGCATCGCCATGCTGAACTATGTTCTTATGGACAAGCAATTGGGGGTTATCATACTGACGCTCTCTGATGAGATCATATAAGGAAAACCGAGAAACTATACAAGCTACAACCCAACTGGGCTCCGAAACATCTAACCTCACGAATTCATTGGCCAAGGCATGAACATCTGATGCAAGTAGTCTCTCGCCAACATGAATAAACTCAAGGCTACCCATACTCACCACCTTTCTACTCAAGGCATCGTCTGCCACATTAGCATTCCTAGGATGATACAAATGGTAGTATCATAGTCCTTTAGCAGCTCCAACCATCTTCGCTGCCTCAAGTTGAGATCCTTTTGTTTGACAAGTTGAGATCCACCTTAATCCCTTCACTGGACAGCACGTGCCCCAAAAATGCCACTGAACTGAGCCAAAACTCACACTTGGAGAACTTGGCATAAAGCTTCTCCTCCCTCAACCTCTAAAGTACAATCCTCAATTGTTGTGCATGCTCCTCCTGGCTACGTGAGTACACTAGGATATCATCAATTAATATTATGACAAACAAATAAAGATAGGTTGGAATACAGTGTTCATCGGATGCATGAATGTTGATGGGATGTTGGTCTGCCCAGAAGACATCACAAGGAACTCATAGTGATCATAGCAGGTCCTGAATGCCGTCTTCAGAATATCCGATTCCCGAATCTTCAACTGGTGATACCCAGACCTGAAGTCAATCTTAGAGAACACCCTCTCTCCCTGAAGCTGGTCAAATAAATCATCAATGCATGGCAAAGGATACTTGTTCTTAATTGTAACTTTATTCAACTGCCTATAGTCGATGCACATCCGCATAGCTCCATCCTTCTTCTTCACAAACAGAACCGGGCAACCCAAGGCGACACACTAGGCCTAATGAAACCCTTATCAAGAAGATTTTGAAGTTGCTCCTTAAATTCCTTCAACTCTGTTGGTGCCATACGATACGGAGGAAAAGAAATAGGCTGAGTGCCCGACACTAATTCAATACCAAAATCAATATTCCTGTCGGGTGGCATGCCCAATAGGTCTACAACAAACACATTCGGAATTTCTCGGACTACCGGAACAGAATCAATAGTAGGAGTATCAACACCAACGTCCCTCACAAAAGCCAAATATGACGGACACCCCTTCCCGACCATCCGTTGGGCCTTCAAATATGAAATCACCCTGCTGGGAATATAATCAATAGAACCGCTCCACACGATCCTTGGAAACCCCGGCATCACCATCGTCACGGTCTTAGCGTGACAATCCAGAATAACATGACATGAAGACAACCAATCCATAACTAAAATCACGTTGAAATCAATAATACTAAGTAATAAGAGGTCAACACTAGTCTCTAATCCTCAAATGGTCACCACACACGCCCGATACACGCGGTCCACAACAATAGTATCGCCCACGGGCATAGATACATGAACAGGTGAAATTAAGTGCTCATGGGGCATGTCCAAATAACGAGTAAAATAGGATGATACATAGGAATAAGTAGAACCAGGGTCAAATAACGTGGAAGCATCTCTGTAGCACGCTGAAACAATACCTGTGATCACTACATCTCAAACAACGGCCTCTAGCCTGGCAGGAATAGCATAAAATCCAGCCTAACCACCACCTGATCGGCCTCCCCTCCTAGGGCGACCTCTAGCTGCCTGAGCCTCACCCCGATCTGGCTGGGTGAGTGGTGATGTAACTGGTACGGAAATCATAGCCTGAACCCTATGCTGAATTGGACCTCTGTAGTTCTAGATGTCAACTTCCAATCAAACTTATAAATATTCCAAAACTCAAAATTGCCAACATTCGCCAAGTAACGCCAAAACCTTCAAGAAACATCCAAATGCAAATTCGAGCGTAAGCCCAAGTCCAAAATTACCATCTGGATCTAATAGAACTATTAAAACTTCGATCCGGGATCAAATACACAAAAATCAAACTTGGTCAACTCTTCCAACGTAAAGCTTCCTAGTTAAGAATCATTCTTCCAAATCAACTCCGGACCACCTGAAAAGCAAAACTGATAGTTCACACAAGTCATAATACATAACATGAAGCTACTCTAGACTTCAAATAGCTGAACGTAATGCAAATGCTCATAACGGCCCGCTGTTACAGTATGCATCCATATGAATGAGCATATCTTTTCTTAGAAGTCACATAAATATAATTAATAATGCATTACATCTGTAAACAAAATTAAAGAAAAAAATTCAAGTCCCAAAAATGATGAAGGTTAATATATTTAACTAACTCAACAAAGCAAGAAATTCTACCTCACAAAAGTCCTCAATATTCAAATGCCTTATATTATCCACATATTATTCAATTTCACTACAACGATATGATAGCACATATACAATAAATTAACATGCATATTTGCAGTAAAATGAAAAATAACCGAAGTACTTGAAAATACCACACTAGAATCGATTATAAAAATAAAAAATCTTACTCAATTGAATTAGTAAATATTACACAGGAGAGAGAGAGCATGTAAGAAAAAATTATAATATATATATATATATATATATATATATATTAAAAGCACGAAGCCCCTTAGCGAAATATCGTTTGTCTTTTTTACCCTTTAAATATAGGTTTCACATTGGACACAGTCGTAATATAATTTTTTTCTAATATTTAGGACATTAAAATTAATATATTGTGTATTATATTCTTACTTATTTGAATTATTTACTATAACAAATTTATAAAAGAAAAATAACACCGAAAAAGTCAAAATAGGAAATTTTAATACTGGAAAAATTAAACTAGGAAATTTAATACCAGAAAAAACAAAATAGGAAATTTCTTGAACTTAGAACTACTTTTAGGTTAAGCCGTCTTCATTCTTTGTTATAGCATTACGATCAATTAAAATCATAAATAGGACATCGTCAAAGTATTTTACTCAAGCTAATTAAATTGAGCCCTAATCCATTCCACCAATATAATTGTATATCCTAGCAACCTTCCCTAACACTTTTCATGGCAGAAAGATCCATTGCACCTACATCTCTAATTATCACCGATAGAATTCCATCTTTGATGCGGCTCTTATCAAGTTTTTATCGCTTTTGTTTTATCTTATTTGAATATTAGTCAGGGGTCTTATTTAGTTAAGAACTAAGAAGTATGTAAAGTATCGGCAGCAAGTCCGATCTGTGTGCTATCAATTAAATATTTATATTTATTAGATTTCTTATATGTATGCATGATCTGATCAATCGAGCTGAAAACTATAGAACCCATTGCAAAAGATTAGCTCCGCTTTAGTTCCCGATTTCCTATTACCTTTGAGTCTTAGTAAGGTTGTTAAATCTGCTTTTGGTCTAAGAGTTGAAACATTAGTTCAATTTAATTATGAAGCATGAGGCCTGAGTTTAAGGACTTTTGGCCGTATAAAAGTTTTAGTATAATATGTTTTCATAAAAAAATCTATGTTAGTTTTTGTAAATGTATCAATTCCAATGGAGTTTAAGAAATCGCACCTATTATAATTGAAGAAAAGAACCTCCTTGTGATCAGTCACAAAAAAATAATTTCGATATAGCTTTTAAAGAACTATACTCATTTTCTGTATTTTTTATTGCTATGTGCATTTAAAATATTGTCTTGGCATATTGTTTATGTTAACACGGATAATATGTGCAAGATTGCTTGACTTTTTACTATTTGTAAGTGCATTTCTTCGTAATAAATTTAGTAGAATTTAAAGATGTATTATTGGTGGTAATGCGTACATGAAATTGCTAATCCAAAAGGAACCATAATAACTTATAAAATTGAAGTGACGAAGTTAGAAAACTATTAATTCTTTTTAAGTTGAATATAATAACTCATGATTAACTACTTATGTTCTGCAGTTTCTTCCTTTATTAAATTAGCTATCTAAGATCAAAACTTGTACTTTTTATAACTCAAATTCGATTTTTAAAATAGTATTTATGTACTTTTTAAAGAAATTTATTGTCATCGAGATAGGGTTCACGCGCAAAGCGCGTACCCTAAAACTAGTATTATATTAAAAGCACGAAGACCCTTAGTGAAATATCGTTCTTTTACCCTTTAAAAATACAGTTCACACTAGATAAAATTGTAATTTAATTATTTTACTAATATTTAGGAATTTGGAAATTAAATAAAATTTTATTTTTAAATTCTCTCCTCATTAAATTATGTAAGTAAGTCAATTAGGATTTTACATTTGCAAATGTATTCTTTATTTAAACTATGTAACATAAATATAATACCTTCCATGTTAAATTTTCCAATATTAGTACGTTGAAATTCATTAAAATTGAGGACGACGGCTTGCCAAAAGGCTATGTTTTATTCGCTGATTCTGTAACACCAAACGATATTTTTGACTCTCATACCAGTAACCGGAGGTATGCTGTCACAGGTCGTAGATTTTTTATAGATCCTGCTTTGAAAAGGTAGACATAATTAGTTTAAAAGTTTAAATTGAATTTATTTATCTATAGTAGAGTCTGATTAAATAAGTAATTTGTGGGAAGGAATCTTCACTCTAATACACAGCAGAAGATATTATCTGATATTAAGAAACATACAAAATCTCATATTTTAAACCAATACAAAATTGTGAAAGCAAAATAATTGCAAAACTCCATATTCTAAAACTAGGTGTAAGTCTCATACGTATTAAAGGATCACTAGAACAAAAACATTAACGAAAAAAATCTATGTGATTAAAAAATATGGTATGTTGTCTTCCTCATGTAGATTCTTTTTTACCTTAGCGATTTTTAAAAACAACAAGTTATAATTTGGTACTTTTGGACCTTATGTATGTTACTGGATTGCATAGATTTTGTTATTCTTTTTAGGAGTATGATATGTTTCAATCAATCTGTTGAATAGCTTCTAGATTATTTTAGTTCTGGAATGCAGTTATTTGTCAATAATATCTAATTTAAGAATCTAAAGATCAGTATTTTATGTTCGCTCTTGTATTTCTATGCAGGTCCAACAATTGTTTTGAGATTTTGGTTTTTGAATTCAAAGGCGAAAGCTAATTTATTAGCAAGTAGGGAGACCAATTTGGTGATCTAGCCAATGGAGCTCAAGTCATATTTCGCGTTTTCCACGATCAAGTGATTAATTAGCTATTTTGCTTTTTGCTTTAAAGTTTTGCGTCGCAATGAGTTAGAAAAGATTAAATATGTGCATATTCGTTTGTTCAATTTTATCTTTCAATCCCGCTGTACTATTAGGCAATACATATAAAAGATGATATATTTATATATGCATGGTGGTTAGGCAAAAATTCGGTGTGGAAGTCAAAAATTGTGATCTGCATAGCTGATGATTAATGCGATTGCCAAACATATCAGGAAGCTAACTAGTCCTATATGTTGTGGTTAGGCAAGATTTTGATTATGCAGATCACAATTTTTGACTTCACCTAAATGCTTGAAACATTAGAAATAAAGAGCACGAGGCATTTATCGCTATAAAATCATCACATGCGTGCAATCATAGCTGCAACCAAAGGGCGTAACATACCAACTAGGAAACAAACGATGGAAATAATCTCCCAAGAATTCATCAAACCTGTTTCTCCCACTCCGAATCACCTAAAATCCTATGATTATTCCACTCTCGATCAGTTTTCTCCTTCAAGTTACATCCCTATACTTCTATATTACACTTCTCCACAACTTGGTGAGGATAACCAAAAACCAAATGCTATCAATTCAGCAAGATTAAAGCAGTTGAAGAAGTCCTTGTCTCAAGTTCTTGCTCATTATTACCCTTTGGCAGGAAGACTTGGAAAAAATAATACTTCAGTTGATTGCAACGATGAAGGTGTGCCATTTATCGAGGCATTTGTGCACAATCAACGCTTGGAGGACATTCTCATGAGTAACCCTCATGAAAAAACACTTACAAAATCTTTTCTTCCACTTACCTTTGAGTCGTTTTCATCGAACGTTTTGCTTCTCGTTCAAGTTACCTTCTTCGAATGTGGAGGAATGGTTATCGGAATTTCAGCTACCCACAAAATATTTGATGCTTCTTCTGTATTCACATTCCTAACTGACTGGTCTGCTTTGGCACGCCAAGACAATCCCAACTTTGTGCTCACACAACTTGTTCCCATTGCAACGCTCGTACCATTATCTACTGAAGTAGGACACGTACCAGATGCTGAAGCCGTTATATCTCGGGAGCCATGTCGTACCA
Organism: Nicotiana attenuata; assembly: GCF_001879085.1. NCBI lineage: Eukaryota > Viridiplantae > Streptophyta > Magnoliopsida > Solanales > Solanaceae > Nicotiana > Nicotiana attenuata. Next base: position 51,102,862 of record NC_031995.1, read on the forward strand.
ATATTTATGTTTTTAACTCTTCTGGTATTGCAAATCTCAAGATTAAGGGGTCAAGTGAGAACATACCAATACCTTCGCGTGTAGAAGTAGTAACAAGTATTTTGTGGAAGTGCCTAACAGCAAACTCCAAAAGGCCATCTTTGCTAACTCATACAGTAAACTTGAGGAAACGAGTTGACCCTCCAATGCATGCTCACCATATTGGAAACTTTGGATGGTTACTTTTAGCATCTAAGCATGAGAGTGAGGAAGATATAGCTAGCATGGTGGTTTCAATACGAAAAGGGTTATTCGAGTTGGATAATAACTATGTGAAGAGATTGAAGGGGGATAAGGCCGTGGAAACTATTAGGGACGGTATAAGCTTGCTGATCAGTGGCATAAAGGATGTGGATTTCTATCGATTTACTAGCTGGTGTGGTTACACAGTTTATGATGTAGATTTTGGGTGGGGGAAGCCAATTTTGTTTGGTACAATTGAGCCAAAAGTGAAGAATACGACAATATTATTAGATACAAAGGATGGTGGAGTGGAAGCTTGGGTTACTTTGAGCGAAGAAGACATGAAAATGTTTGAGAAAAATAAAGAGTTGTTAAATTATGCAACTCTCAAGGCCAGTCACCCTACCTAGACTAGACACACAAAGAAAGAATGATACAGAAATTGCTAATGTACTGCTACAATTCAGTTATTGCATTTGAGTTGGACTCTTTCAATATGATTCAATAGATATCTGTAGGAATACTTGTTTTACTTTGTAGCACTATATAAAGATAAATAACAACCCAAAAAGGGTGTGCTTTGGTTTTATATCATGGTATCAGAAAAGCCTTGATGATCATCTATATATCGTATTTCAGCAAAGCAATTCCTATATTATCCAAATTGTTCTCCCCAAACTATTTCTTCTTGTTTATTTACTTATGGCTACCCAACCTCCTAACAATCCTTACACGGTTAATATTAAAGATTTGGTTCCATTTTGCCTAGATAATTCTAACTACATGAATGGAGTTATCTTTTCCTTCATGTTCTTGATACTTAAGAGCTTCAACATCATATTGATGGATCTAGCATCATCCCATCAACTAAGATTACAAATTTATCTGGCTGTTTACCCTAGAAACCGGATAACAATTAAACTTGTAATGTGGTTTTAAGGATACGTGATTTCACCTAATACCAATTGATAAATATAAAGACAAGTAATGGAAATTGACAATAATGTAAAGCAAACCAGTGTTTGAACAGGATTCAGCCCTCGAGCCTGAATACCCTCGAGCTAGTTTGTGCAAGAACAGTTAAAGTATAGCAAACTGATGAACAAGAGAATGTAAATTAAAGAGAGAATATTGTATTGCTTTGATCTGCGTAAATGTAAGTTGTTTACAAGATGATTAGGACCCCCTTTATATAGTAGAGGAATCCTATTTATGGTACAATTCTAATTCTGAAAGTAAATCCCATGATTAACTAGATAACTGCCCTTGATTTGATCTGTTCCGAGGTTAATGCCGTGATCTTCGGCTATTCACGGATATCTCGCTTTTCCGTTATTGCGCTTTGCGCGAAGTCTGTCATATTTGGTCTAGATCGTTGTTGGCCAGGCACCTCGATCCTTATACCTCGTCTTCGTGCTCTGGTCTGATCCATTACGAGGCTAACCCTCGATGCAGTTCCCTGGTCTCGATCAAATAGCACAATCGGGTAGGCCGCTGTTTTAACCGTATATAGATAATCCCCTTGTTTCTTGGAATGTAATGAGAAGAAATGAATTGAGCCTTCGATTTTGTACCTCGATCTAACATGATGTCATCCTCGTGACGTAAGTGACGGAAGCGACCCAAACGTCCCATCGATACAGTTCCAAAAATTATTAATGAGTGTCAGTTGGCGGTCGGCCATGAGTGCCTTTGAACTGTCGCCACGAATCCTTAAATAGGTCTTCTCCTCACTTCCTCAAACTTTACTTTGATTTTTTCTTTTACTAATATTCAAAATTCCTTTGAGTTCTTCAAGTCTATCTGCAAATCTTCAAAGCTTTTCACATCTTTTGAGCCTTCCTGTTCTGCATAGTCTCTTAGGCTTCCTTACCAAACCTTCATCAAAACACCAAACCTTATCCTCTTATTCTTTCTTTACACAAAAATGGTGAAAACATCAAAAGTTGTTCCTCGGAAGGAGAAAGCCTCTTCATCGCGGTCGGCCGGCGACAAAACATCGGTGGAGCCGCGCCCTGAGGAATGCATTCCCGAGATAGGGTGTGATCTTTCTTCCGACATCAAAGTCGAGAAAACTTCTTCAGTCCCTGGCTTGTGTGAGCCAATGTCTAGGTACATGTGCTCGATAGCTCAGAGCGACCTCGAGCAGGTCAAGAAAGACTGCCATTGGGAGAAGAAAGAGGTGGTGATTCCGTCTCCCGAGGAAGATATCACTACCCACATGGAAGGGTTTCTAAGTGTTTACACTTATCCTTTCACGTTGGGCCCTGTCAATCCCGTCTCATCGACTTCTACCGCCAATACCAAATAACCCCAGGCTAGATCCACCCTTCCTTTTGGCGAATTGTCATTTTCTTCCGATTTTTTGCTAGCAAAAAAGAAGGGACGCCTTTCACCCTCGATAACCTCATCAAGATGTATAGGCCCCGTCTTTTTTGAGGTAGTTTGATAAAGCTTCAATGTCGGGCCACCAAGGTGTTGTTCTCGAGCATAGACGAGGACAAGGAACGAGGGTGGATGGGTCAGTTCGTTCGAGTGAAAACTTCCAACCTAATTCCGGTCGAGAAGATGCCATTTCCCGAGAAGAGGAATATGGAGCATAAGTTTGATCTTTCCTTTAGCTTTTATTTACTATTTTGTTCCCTTTACTTCTTATCATTGACTTCCTTTTATGTGATGTAGCGGTCGCATGGATGCCTGGAGTGATTTCGGACCTCGAGAGCTGGGTTCGAACCCTAGTTTCAACCTCTTCCTATGCTTATAGCTCATGGCGCAATTTAGAAAGGGGCCGAGGGGAGGCCAAAAATCACGGTAAGCCTTTTCTTTACGTATCTGATGGTCTTAAAATGTTTCCCTCTTATCCTTACTTGACTTCCTTTCATACAGGACTTGGGAAAGATGCCGTCATGAGGCCCCCGTCCAGGGAGTAGGAGGTTCCGCCCCCGGTTCCGAAGCCGTCGAAGGAAAAGAAAAGAAAAAGGGTCTCTCCCTCCGATACTCCAAAGACCAAGAAGAGCAAGGCTCGCATGTCGAAAAAAGACACCGTCGCCCTGCATGCTGATGTAGCTAAGTGACTAAGGGAGGAAGAGGAGGAAGATGAAGATGACGACTTTGAGCTAATAGCTCGAATGAAGAGGAGCGTCGAGGCCTCGAAGGCCGGTGAGCCATGATGATCGAAGAGGTTCAGCCTCGGACCGAGGAGATCTCGGAGGGTGTCCCGAGCAAAGTCCCCGAGTCGTCGGAGGCTGAAGATGCCTCTCGCTGCGATGAGCAATCAGCGGATATGCCTGAAGGGCCGGTTCCGAGGCCCTTCGTAATGAAGTGAACGCCCGAAGTAAATTGCTTGGGGCAATAGACGTTGACGATTCCCCACCCCTCCCCACTTTTTCCGAGGGGAAAATTCAGGAAGCCAGGCCATGGGGATCCCCGATGTGGGAATGGCCCACGAATAAGAGGACCTTTTCTTTGGTTGCTTCACGGGAGTCGAAGATGCTACCAATCTGGGTGATGTATCGAGTATCTTCGATGAGGCTCAACGACTTCTGAGCCAGGTAAGCCTCAGCTCCCTTTATCAATATTATGTTTGCCTTTATTTCCTCTAGCCTGATTTCCTTTCTTTCTTCTTAGGCCTTGATGCTTCATCGGGAAGCGTTTTCTAAATCCCGGACATAGCTGAGCCGGTCCGAGGACAATCTTAAAAAGATCATGGAGGAGAGAGATGCCCTTAAACTTTTCAGTGGGAAAAAAGAGGAGGAGATTAAGAGCCCGTTTGGATTAGCTGATTTAGAGTAGCTGATAAGCATTAGGTGCTGAAAAGCACTTTTAAGTGCTGAAGCTGATTTAAAAAATAAGCAGTTACGTGTTTGGATAAAAGTGCTGAAATTAATAATATGCAGCTAAAGAACTGGGTATAGGAAGAGTTTTGTTTTAAAAAGAAGTATTTTAGGGATAGAATAGTAAATATTTTGGTCAAACTTAAACTGCTTATAAGCTGAAATTTGATAAGTTGGGGGAGACCAACTTATGGATTTTGGCTTATTTTTTGCTTATAAGCACTTAACTTATAAGCACTTTTAATTTTACCAAACGCGTAGATAAGCCAAAAAGTGCTTATAAGCCAGTTTGACCGGCTTATAAGCCTAGCCAAACATCCTCTAAGGACCTTCGAGCTGAACTAGCCACGACTCACAAAGAGCAGACTGACCTGATTGAGCAAGTAATGAAGAATCTTCTTAGAAGCTCGATATATCAATTCGGGAACGAAGACTAATACTTTGATCCTGCAGGTTCAACAGAAGGCCGAAAAGATCGAGCAACTCCGTGAGGATGCCAACATGATGAAGGCAGAGACTTTGGGGTGGAAGCAAAACATGGACCGCCTTGCCTCAGAGAAGGATACTGCTGGGGCCCAACTGTCATCGGCCGAACGCCAACTCGAAACCATGAAGGAGGAAAGATTAGCCCGAGCAAAGAAAATTGAGGATCTTGAGGTTCGGTTGACTGCCAATCTTGCAAAGGCCACATCTAAGGCAGAAAAAGTAAAGGATGAAGCGGAGGCGATCGTGGCCGTCTACCGAGCTGATGCTGAAGTTGCTCAAGTTCGAGCGAAAGAAATGGTTGGCACCGCTTAGACTCGATCATACTAGGTCGTCGAGCATGCCAAGTACTAGTCTCGAAGACAGACTCTCGAGGAGATCCATGCTCGTGGCTTTGACCTTGAATTCGATATCGAGAATGCGAAAGTACTCGAGGCTGAAGCTAAAGCGTTGCTCTCTATCGATTTACTAGCTGGTGCGGTGACATAGTTTATGATGTAGATTTTGGGTGGGGGGAAGCCAATTTTGTTTGGTACAATTGACGCAAAATTGAAGAATACGACAATATTATTAGATACAAAGGATGGTGGAGTGGAAGCTTGGGTTACTTTGAGTGAAGAAGACATGAAAATGTTTGAGAAAAATAAAGAGTTGTTAAATTATGCAACTCTCAAGGCCAGTTACCCTAACTAGACTAGACACACTAAGCAAGAATGATACAGAAATTGCTAATGTATTGCTACAATTCAGTTATTGCATTTGAGTTGGACTCTTCCAACAAGCCACTGTTATTATCGTATTTGAGTTGGACTCTTCCAATAAGATTCAGTAGATATCCGTAGGAATACTACTTGTACTTTGTAGCACTATATAAAGATAAATTACAACCCATAAAAGGGTGTGCTTTGGTTTTATATCATGGTATCAGAAAATAAAGCCTTGATGATCATCTATATATCGTATTTCAGCAAAGCAATTCCTATATTATCCAAATTGTTCTCCCCAAACTATTTCTTCTTGTTTATTTACTTATGGCTACCCAACCTCCTAACAATCCTTACACGGTTAATATTAAAGATTTGGTTCCTTTTTGCCTAGATAATTCTAACTACATGAAATGGAGTTATCTTTTCCTTCATGTTCTTGATATTTAAGAGCTTCAACATCATATTGATGGATCTAGCATCATCCCTTCAACTAAGATTACAAATTACAAATTTATCTGGCGCAAAAAATTCTAATCTAGAGTTTCTGAAATGGTGTCACTTAGATCTGTTAGACCATCTTAATCTTATCATGTATATTCAAATATTGTGATAATGACTTAGAATTGTAGTCTAGCCGCTTAAGACTCTTTTGGCTTATCTCTTGTAGCAACTTTCACCTATTAGGACTCTTAGCATATCTCATGTATATTGTACTATAAACTACATGAAATAATGAATACAAGCGTGGTCTTCCATTTATTGAATTCTGCGGTGTATTATGTTTGACATTGTCACGATCCAGATTTTCTACCGTCGGTATCGTGATGGCGCCTAACTCTTCAGAATGCTAGGCAAGCCAATAGATAGAGATTTAATACGCTATCCACTATCCAATTCAGTAAATAACATCAATTAAACCAAAACAGATTACAGGAGTGCGGAATTTCATAATAATTCAAATACTAATACACGACTACCCAAAATATGGTGTCACTATTCATGAACTTCTAAGAGTCACTACAAATACTGGCTGAAAGAAAATACAACTGTTCTCGAAGTAAAAGAAAACATGAAACTAGGATAATTTGAAGGGGACTGAAGGCAGCAATGAGAATAGAATAGTAAAGAAACACAGCAAAACAAGTGCACGACATCACCCTTCGTGTTTTTACTCTCGTCCTCACCATGACAAATGAAAGGAACGATGATAATGAATATAAAATGGCACGTCATCATCCTTTGTTCTTTACGTTCTTCCTCACTTGATAATGAATATGCAATGGCACCACATCACCCTTCGCGTTTTATACTCTTCCTCACATGATAATGAATATGCAATGGCACGGCATCACCCTTAATGCTTTACACTCTTCCTCACATGATAATGAATATGCAATGGCACAACAACACCTTCGTGCTTTACACTCTTCCTCACTCAAACAACAAAAACAATAACAATCGGGCAATAGAATTATTAATAACAAGTCCCATTTCAACATTTACTCCCACAACGTCAAACTCAACTTTGAGTCAATACTCAACCACTATCCAGTTCCAGAAAACATGATAAGAATTTCCCAATATTAAGAATAACTAGTTTAAGCATGAACAATACGAATAAAGAATACAACAATCACAAGAGTAAGACTCACTCGAATGCTATGACTTGACAACAACGCATAGATACTCATCACCTTACCTATACGCTGTACTCAACAACCAAACACATAGCAAATAGGCAACAATACCTAATCTCTCAAGCTAAGGTTAGCCACAACACTTACCTCGCTACCACGACCAAACTCAAAGCTCAAACACCGATTTTCCTTTCTGATGAACCACCGGACCAATAGAATCTAGTAAATTACCAACCAAATAATTTAATTTAAGCCTTAGGAACCATAAATGATTGCAAGGAATTCAATTTAGGTCATTTTGGAAAATGTCAACACACGGGCCCGCTTGGTCCAAACCCAAAACTCGAACCAAAATCCAATTACCCAAATTTTAAAATCCTTAATTTTTACCCAAAAATCCTCAATTTCACCATGAAAATCCTAGATTCTATGTTGAAATCTTGTTATAAAAGGTGAAAGATTGAAAGAAATGAGTTAAGAATCATTTACCTATGATTTGGGGAAGAAATAGCATTTGGAAAATCGCCTCTTGAGGTTTAGGTTTTGAAAACTTGGGAAATAAATAAAAAATCCCGTCTAAGTCTCATTTACACAGTTGTAGATGTTGCATTTGCGACCCGAGGTTCGCAATTGCGAAGCTCGCAAATGCGAAGGTACCATCGCAAATGAGAGAACCCTCAGACCTCTGCTACCTTCACAATTGTGAAGAAATATTCGCAATTGCGAACATGAACCTCCGCAAATGCGACAAAATGATCGGATTTGCGATCACTGCCCCTCCGAAGACTGTATGGCCTAGCTTCTAATCAAAATTGCGATAAAGATTCACAAATGCGGAACCTGCAGGGTTCGCAATTGCGATGCCTCATCTCGCATTTGCAAGATCAGAGTCCTGCAACAAGTTTAGCTATACCAGCAAATTTTTCTAAGTTCCAAAACACCCTGTAGTCTATCCGAAACTCATCCGAGCCCTCGGAGCTCCAAACCAAACATGCACACAAGCCTTAAAACATCATACGAACTCGCTAGTGCCATGAAATCGCCAATTTAACACCTAGAACTACGAATTTAGCACCAAATCACGTGAAATTCTCAAGAACAATTTGAAATTCCTATTTTCACAATCGGACGTCCAAATCACGTCAAATAAACTCCGCTTTTCACCAAATTTTACAGACATGACTTAAATATTATATTAAACTTGTACCAGGCTCTGAAACTAAAATACGGGCCCGATACCAACGAGATCAAGCATTAATAAATTTATTTAAATCATTAGATTTTCGGTCTTACAATTTTCAGCAAAAATTCATTTCTCGGGCTAGGGACATCCGAATTCGATTTCGGGCATATGCCCATGTCCCATATTTTACTATGGACCCATCGGGACTGTTCGAATGCAAGTCCGGATCCGTTTACCAAAATATTGACCGAAGTCAACTAATTCAACTTTTAAAGGTAAATTTTTTTTATTTTTATTAACTTTCGACATAAAAGCTTTCTGGAAATGCATCTGGACTGCGCATGCAAACCGAGGAGGAATAAAATGAGGTTTTGAAGGCCTCGAAGCACGGAGTCGAGCTCTAAAATATAAGATGACCTTTTGGGTCATCACATACATGGTATCAGACTAAGCCAGGTTCTTTCTTCTTCTTGTCTCTATTCACAACACAATGGTAATTTCTTCTTCTTCCCTGACAGTCCCAACCTCTTCATCTTCAAACAACTACTTGCCATCTCCTGATTCCAACACTCAAAACCACGCTCAGTACCACTTTGTCGAAATTAAACTAACACCAACCAATTATCTCTTCTGGAAAACTCAACTACTATCATATCTTAGAGGACAAAATCTTCAAGGTTTCATAAATGGAACAAATCCTTTTCCTTCACCCACTGTCTCCTATTGAAGGATCCACTAATTATCAACCAATCTACTCTACACCCGTTGGATTCAACAAAATCAACTCATCATATGTCTCTTAATCTCTTCTCCCTTAGAAGAGACTCTACCTATTGTCATTGGATTAAATTCATCCAAGGACATATGGGGTGCACTTGCGACAGACTTATCCCCCCCCCCCCCCCCCCCCAGATCCTTAACATTTATATGCAACTCTAAAATCTCAAACAAGCATATCTTTCGATCACTCAGTACCTTCAGAAGGCTAAACTCCTCGCTGAGGAATTGGCTGCTGCAGGGCTGGCCTCTTTGCTTTTCTGATTTTAACATAAAAGGCCTTCGTCCTAAGTTTAGAGATATTATCACCACTCTTTCCGCTAGGCCTGAATCTGTGACCTACTTTAAACTCCACTGACTTCTCTTTTGCTATTTAAAAGTAATTTTCAGGTTACTCATTGAGGAGTCATATTTTTAGTTACAATACTGATGAAATTTATAAGTATTTATTTTTAGGGAGGTAAAATATATAGTGTTATAATATTTTTTAACAAAAATTATGATTTTTAATTATTTGAAAGTTAAGACGTTATAGTTCACTTATATTTCATACTAACTCTAACAGTATTGTGTTGTTCATACTTGAAAAAACATTCTAGATATTTGATTTTTTAAATTTATTTTTGATTTTCTTGAAGTGTAAATGTATTTTCTATATTTTTGTGTTAATATGCTAGATTATTAATTTATGAATTAAAACTTTCAAAGGTCCGTGTGGCTTACAGTTCATGTCTCGAGGCTTACATCTCGCCCTGCATTAAGTAAAATGCCCCGCCTCATGCCCTTTTTTAAAATATTAAAAATATTTAATTTCATTTACTACGTAATATTCGAGGTCATTAGCACTTTGTTGTATGCATCTCTGATAGGGATGTACATCGATCGCATCAGATCGTATTTAGCATATTTCAGATTATAAATTCGGATTTCAAATTTAATAAAATGCAATCCGAATCCAATACGAATTAAATTGGATCGGATTGGATTTTAAAAGTTGGATCAGGTAAATATTTCAGATTTTTGGATAGGATTGTATGCCTTTTCAAGTTTACTAACAAACTAATCGGCTACGATACTTTTTAAGGCTATTGCTATTCACCATTCTATTAAATTGAAAGGGAACAAATATCTTTCATAGCAATAGACAAAAATAAAAGTTTCATAGCAAATTAAAATTAATTGAAATTCCGAATAGGTGTCTAATAAATAAGAGGCGTCGTTCTCTGTTGATAGGAAGGAGAGTCTGAGAATGAGAGACACAAAGGTAAGACTTAAGAGAAGCGGACAGAGCAATGTAAAGAGAGGAAAGAGAGAGACTTTGATATAAACTATGAAAGAAGAGTCTAAAGAGAGAGAATGAAATGAGAAGACTAAATCCAAAAATGTATGTCTAATATTTATACATGTCCATATAATTCGGATCGGATTGAATTAAAATTATACAAATCCAAATCCGATCCGAATATCCGAACCTTTAAAAAACCTAACCCATATCCGATCTGAAAATCCGAATAAGACGTTTGGATTCTCAGACATCCGATCCAAATGCACATCCCTAATCTTGGGGCTCCTACGAGGAAACTTGGGAATTGTATTCCATCATCCACTGGATAGAAAATGAGAAAAGCAAAAGAGAAAAAATGAATGTTCTCTTTTTCTGGTGATTAGGCATAGCCTAATCTATGTATTGATTGTAACAACATTACGTAGCCGGTGTACTGAATCTTTATCCAAGCCACCCCGCGAAATAAGAAGGATAAATAATTCATCCTTGTACGAAAAGGTTCCTGTGGCAAATACATGGGATTAGGTATCAAGTTTGGGAAACTTCTAAGATCCTTAGTTACAAGGAAAGCAGTGTACATATGCCCGAACAAAAAACTCCAAGCTTAATTAACAATTATACAAAGTAAAGACCATCCTTTCCGCTCGTATTTTGAAATTTGGAATTCTTTTCATGTCATTCTTCAACCAGTTTATAGCCCCATTAGGTGGGGTCAAATCCTATATAAAGAATGTATTTTATTTTTGTCTCTCACCAAAATTAGCTAATAATCTGCAAGATTATTTACTTCTCTCTAGCAATGTTAGAACTTGAAGTTGCCTTATTTGTTCAAGCTATTGATCTGGCTTGTGATATGCAGAATATGTCTACAGACATTGTTTTTATTATTGATCATGTTGATAATGATCATAGAGTCATATTCAATATTCACTTTCATGAATCCATTTGTAATGCATCATTGGATTCCATAAAGAATATTTTTGGATTCAGCTACGTTATTAGAGCATTCTCCATAGTATTCTGAGTATGCCATGACTAGATGACCATTGTCATGTCTTAGAACACCACCTCCCCTGCATTTCCTAGATTTCCTTTGTTATACCCATCAATGTTCAATTTGAATCTATCTGGGCTAGGATTACTCCACCTAAGACTTTTGATATTAATCTTGGGTTTGAGTGTTTTAATGTGTAGAAGAGTATTGCCCCATTGATTTTGTAGGTTGACTTCAAGAAATTGAGAGGTCAACAACATTCTAATTTGATAAATAATCTTGTTGATGATGTTACCTGAAAAGCTTTTGATGTCATCATACTTGTCACTACATCTGGCTTTCCAGATTTCCCAACAAATGAACAGAGGTTGACAGTAAATAAGAATTATATAAACTCTATTCTTTGTCTTGCTCATCCACCATGTAATAAAAGTATCCCTTATTCCTTGTCTGATAGTAATACCACAACTATAGGAGAAGTATTTCCAAACCGTGTCAGCCAACTCTCCTTCTTTGAACAGATGATCCACACTCTCCATGTTTCATGCTTTTTAACAAATGCACTTTGAGTGTCCATGAACTTTAAATCATTGCATGCCTCATAAGTAGGAACTTTGTTGTCCATTAACCTGAGCATAAAAAATAGATCTTGTAAGATATTTTTTTTGTTAAATCTTGGAGGCAGTAAAAGAAAGACTTCTAGTCTTTCTTAATAGTTGCCAAGAATATTTAGTAGTGAAAAAACCACTTTGATTTGGGGTACAAATAGGAAAATCAATGTTATATCTCAAAATCTCAATGTTGGCAATAAGACTAACCAAGTAGTTTGGAAGGACAATATGCAATTTAGTGAAATTCCAACCCCCATTAAGGATGAATTCAGAAACCCTAACCTTTTTTGAATGATAAGTATTTGGAAAAAATTGAGCAAGAGGCCCTGAGCTAAGCCAGTTATCCCACCAAAAAGAACTTTTTTTTTGTTAAACTGCAAATTTTTTATTTAACCAAGCAACTCAATATGTAAAAGATGACTTTCCTGGACTATGGAGTCATTCCTCAATTACAATTAAGACTGATATGTCACTAAGTACTCACTAATTTCACTTGAACTTTATTCACTAATTTCACTTGAACTAGACATGGTAACTATGTAACCGTTTTAACTCTTTCTTCCACTTGTGGATCTTCTGTCCTTTCATATGCAGCTGTAGTATGATCTCTCTGATGAGCTGCTTGCATTCTAGTTTCTGGTAGGTGAAATTGCGCCTATTTCTTTCTGCCCAGATATGGTAGACTGTTGCTGCAAATAGAAATCCCAGGATACCTGCCTTTGGTCTGTAATTGTTAACTTTCTTGGAGTGCCATGTTACCTCCTCATCCCAGTTACCAATTGGTCTTATTATTCCTGCCCAGCTTGTTAGGATCCTCCACATGTTGTTTGAGTATGGGCAGGAGAAGAACAAATATTGAAGATCTTCAATAGAGTTAGCCTCATAGAGCACTCAACCTTGAGAAACCTGCACCCCCCATCTCTTTAGTCCGTCTAGTATGGATAGCCTTTTCTGGACAGCTAGCCATAATATGCATTGGTTCCTAGGTAGTAAGCCTTTAGCAAACACCATACTTTTCCATGAGACTTTTTCATACCGAGGCATAAGAGATATGTAGGCTTTCTTAATTCTGAATTTGCCTTTGTCAATCATTCCTTCTAGCATTGTGATAAGATCTTCTACTTCAGCTAGCTATTGCCTTGCTTCAAAGATCTTTTTAACCAGCAAGCTAGCATGCTGTGGTGTCTTCATTTGCATTAGATATTGTGCCTTGATGTAGATACCATGTATTCATTGAGTCCATTATTTGTCTTCTTTCTGCCCATAGTAATTTGCATAACTTTTTTCCACTTGAGGATGTCAATGATATTGAGCCCCCCAGCAGATCTAGGCAGGCATAGTTTATCCCATGCCACAAGGGCTTTCCTGGAGTGATCAGTACTTTCTGTTCACAGGAAGGTTCTGTATATGTTAGTAACCACATTTAAAATCTTTTTTAGAAACAAGAAGACCTGGGTCCAATAAGTTTGGATCTCAAACATCACACTCTTAATCAATTGTATTCTCCCACTATAGACAAAAACTTTATTGTCCAACATCTGACCCTTGCAACAATTCTATCCACCAAGGGCATACACTAATGTATGGTTAGCTTTTCAGAAGAAAGTGGCACCCGAGTATTTGAAAGGTAATTCACCTGCAGTAAATTGCCAGTCCTGTATGATTTCTGCTTTGTATTCCTTTGACACTCCTGTCAAGTATATGGAACTTTTATCCAAATTTAGTTGAAGTCCTGAAACTTAAGCGAAATGTTGGAAAGCTTAGAACATCAATTGGATTGAGATCTTATCTGTTCTGCAACACATCAACAGATCACCCACAAAATAAATGTGAATCAATTCACGATTAGCACACTTGGGGTGGAAGTTAAAATTTGGGTTGTGTCTTAATTGCTTGGGGATCTATTTAAGTACTCCATGGCTAAGACAAAGAGGTTTGGATACATGAGGTCTCCTTGTTTTAGTCCCTTCTTTGCTTGAAACTTTGACGTTGGGCCTCCATTTATCAGCAGTGTATAGCTCACAATAGTGACACAAGTCATAATCAAGTTCACTATTCTAAAAGGGATGCCAAACTCAAGTAATATCATTCTCAAGAAGCTCCATTCAACTGAATCAATAGATTTTCTAATGTCAACCTTGATAATGCATATAGGAGACACCACTTTCCTTGAGTATCCTTTTACCAATTCATATGCTACAATCACATTGTCCAGAATGATCCTGCCTTGAAAAAAATATATTAAGCAATTCACTGCCTTCTTGAGCCTGTTGGTAAGGAGTTCTGCAATAATCTTGTAGATAGTAGAATAACAGGTAATAGTTCTGAAGTCCTTGACAAAGCAAATGGTGGTGTAGTTTATTTACTTTAAGAGTTCCCATTCTCAAAGAATTATTATATGGCCAAGGTTACTTCATTACCAATCACCTCCCAGTACTTCTGAAAAATATTCAGCTTGGAATCCACCAATCCCTCAACTGGAAGTTCTTTGACCACCTTTATGATTTCCTCTATGGTAACATGTATCATTACCTCTTGATGCTGTTGAATTGATAAGCAAGGGCCATCTCTAGCTATTTCAACATCAATACAAGGCAACTCAGTAGCTGAATTCCCTAGCAATCCTTGGAAAAAAGTTGTGAACTCTTTATGTACCATCATTGGTTCTGCGAGTCTATCTCCAAATGAAATATAAATAGATGATATCCTATTTCGAGCCTATCTGGCCTTGATGTGGGCATGGAAGTACTTAGTATTGGCATCCCCATAGTCTATCCATGTAGCCCTAGACTTATACCTTAAGATGCTTTATTGTATTGCAATCCATTTCTCCAATTGTGATAAGGTGTTTCTATCTTCTTCTATCAGTTGATGATTGAACATATCGCTAGAGAGAGCCTCTTGTACTACCGCCATCTATTGTTTCAGGTTTTCTAGCTTCTTCTCTTCTGAGGAGTATTCTATCTGTAGCCCTCTAGTGTTGCTTTCTAACTTTTGCAACTTTTTTCATACTGCAAAAACGGTATGCCCTTCCACTGGTATGTCCTGTGTTTCATGCAAAGCCTCTATGAAAGCTTCCTGATCAAGCAATATAGCTAACAATCTGAATTGAGTCCTCAATTTCTATCTAGCAACTTTAATGTCTATAATAATAAGGGAGTGATGCCTTGTTGAAAATCAATAGTCTCATTGATAAGGACAGGATTACCATTCACTCTATCACCTGCTGACAAGACAACATTAAAGTCACCAAGGACAATACAAGGTTCCTTTACAGTAGTGTGTATCATCTTCAAATGGTTCCACAATTCTTTCCTCTCTGCTACAGTATTCAGGCCATAGACAATTGTCATTAGGCAATAGAATAGTGAGATAAGATCTCTCAGCTGGTAGTGAATTAGTTGAGCTACAAAATCTAGAATGGTGATTGCCACATTCTCAGTCTTCCATCCTACCCATATTCTATCATTTGGTGCATGACTATATTCAGTATGAAAGGACCAATCGCTACCAAACTTCTCAGTGACTCTATCAGCTTTGTGTGATTTTATTCTAGTCTCTAGACAATTAATCATATTCACCTTATTTTTAGCAGAAAATCTTTCGATGTCTTCTGCTTAAAGGCCTTGATAATCCCTCTAATATTCCATGAACAGATAATCATGAGGGGGTGTTTCGAGTCTACCCCTTGATCCTTTGCTAGTGTTTCCTACTCTGTGGCCAATCAATGCAGCATATTTATTGTTCATTACAGAATCATCCGAGTCAGTATCTTCATCTGTCCCTTGGTCTGGAAGTGGGCCTTGGTATACTACAACCTTCTTCTCTTTGAATTTGACCTTTGTAGGGGCAGTATGTTGCTCATTTTGATGCCTCATGTGGCTGTGTTGCTTCCTCACTAGTCTTATTCATATCTTTCTCCGGTCCCTTTTCTTTCTTGTCAGTTATGGATATCAATTGTTGCTTCTTTTGTCTACCCCTTTGCACCTTTGTTTGTTGTTGTTTAGTGTTTAGGGGTTGTTGAATATGGTTGTTTTCCTTTGCTTCTTAAGTAATTTGTTTAGGCATTATACCACATTTTTCGGTTTTGTGATCAACTTACAAACATTTTTGGCAGAATGTTGGCCTCCATTCATAATCAATCATTTACACCCAAAGCCTGCAATCATCTTTTGCATTAGTCAGCTCCCCGGGTAGAGGTTGAGAAACATACATCTCTATTAAGACCCTAGCATATGACACCGTATCTTCATGTGCCGTTAGTTTGTCTGTATATATAGGTTTACCTAGGTAGCTTGGAATGTTTCCTAGGTTTTCCAATGTCCGCTACAGTAGTGGAAGGCTAGGGAAGCAGACCCACAATGAAATTAGATGAATGGTTTCTTTGCTCATCTAGAACTCAGGCGTCCATGTCTTCAATACTAAAGGTCTGTTGTTGTAGGTGTAGGGGCCATTCTCCATGATAATGGCTTTGTCTTACTCAGATTCAAATTGGTAGATAAAATAGCCATCATGCAGATAGACCTTAGGTGTATCTATAAAGTGCCATAACTCATAGACAAGCTTTAATTAGCATATCCTTAAATTTGGGGTTCCCCTTAGGACATACCCAATCAATACACAATCCCATTTTTTATGTTGTCTTTCGATTTCTATAGGATTCAATTTCAGAACCTTTACACCATCCTTCATGATTGGAGCATAGCAATTAAGTTTCATACCTTGGTGTTTCAATCTATTGTCCTTCAATACCCCATCCATGGTTGGCTTTGTCTCCCTCTCTTCATTTGAGAACATCAATTTCCTTGAAATTATCGTTGCTTACTCTTCACCTTTACTCTCTTTTAGTTCAGTAACGTCAATCTGAATTGGTACAGCAGAATTCTCTGCTCCGGGAATCTAATCGACCAGTTGCATTAGAGCTAGGTTTTAGAGGATTCCATAATCTGGCGTGACCATTCTATCTGGTTTAATCACCGGAGAAGTTGGCCTGTTAACGTTTGGTATAGGCTCTAGGGTTGGTTGGGGTGGAGGAACCTGCCATTTTCGGCGAGGCATGGTGGTCAGCGCATGTTAGCAGATCATGACTATCATACACTATCATAGAGTCTCTCTCCTCTCTCATGCGCTATCAAGCAAAGGATCCACCAAAAAGGAATATTACCTTTGGCGATTTTCCAAATAATAAAATTTTCAAATAATTTTTGGAACCAAGAAGTCTTTCCAAATATGAAATTGTCCTGTAGCCCATTTTTTTGAGACAAGATGTGCTCTTGGAAAATATTTTTTTAAAATAAATTCTTTCCAAATTGAATATTTTCTTTTGAAATTCCACTATACTTTGGCTCCAAAGGCATGGCTGATATCTTTGATGGATCTAAAGCAAACCCCACCTTCTGAAGTAGGGAAGCATAGTTTCCACCAAGCAATCCAATGCATTTTCTTTTTACCCTCCCCATTACTCCAGAAAGAATTAGCCATAATCTGTTCAATTTGCTTAATGGTAATTTTGGAGAGTTGGATTATAGAAACACAATGTAAGGGAATTGAAAAAAAAGACAGATTTAATAAGAATAGCCCTACCTCCATGAGATAGCATCTTACCTTGCCTACCCTGCATTCTGTTAACAATCTTAGAAACTAAGTTTCCAAAGTAGATAATGTTTTTCCTTCCATTATAAATAGGGGCTCCTAAATAATGGAAAGGAAAATTTTGCTGTTCATAGCCTATTATCTGCATGATATCGTTAATGACAGATTAAGTAGTATTGGGTCCAACTACGAAAAAAGACTTATTCTTGTTAATAAGTTGATCAGAATAGCTTACATATATAGCTAGCTTATTCATCATGCTCATTAGAGATAAAGGATCTTCGGAGGAGAACAAAATAGTATCATCTGCAAAATTGAGATGAGTAATAATAAGACAACCTCTATCAACACTATAAGGAATAAAAGCCTCATCTTTTAATTGGTCCATAAGAATAGAGAGTAATACAGAGCCAATAATAAAGAGATAAGGAGAGATGGGATCACCTTACTTAATTCATCTACTAGATTTGAAAAAACCATCTCTTCCACTATTAATGTTAATGGAATACCAATTATTAGAAAGCAGCCTCCAGATCATGTCAGTCCAATAATCAGAGAAGCCATTTTTCTTTTAATACTTGACAAAGGTATCTCCAATCTACTCTATCAAATGCTTTAGTCATATCAAGTTTAACAATACATTGTCATTAAGTCGGTTTCTTACCAATGTTATGCACCATTTCCTAGGTTAGCATAATATTATCAGAGATAGACCTACTTTTAAGAAATCCAGCTTGTTTTGGTGAGATTATTTTATGTATCACTTTAGTAAGCCTGGTGTTCAGCATCTTGGAGATAATTTTACAGCTGAAATTGTTAAGACTTATAGGTCTTAGCTCAGTAAACCTCTGGGGGTTCTCAACTTTGGGAATAAGGACGAGACAAGTATGAGTGAGTGCTTTTGGTAATTGAGTACCTGCAAAGAAATCACAAATCATTATATAAAGATCCTTAGCAATGATTTCCCAACAATGTTGGTGAAATTTTTCAGAAATACCATCTGGCCCAGGAGCACTGTCGGAACTTAATGATAAGACAACATCTTTTATTACTTCCAAGATAGGTGGGGCTCCAAGCATTGTATTGTCATCTTCAATGATTAATTTAGGTAAATAGCTGAGGATGCTTAAGTCCCTTTGCTGTCTTGAATCAGTAATGTGATGACCTGATAAGTTACTTTGAGATTTAGTCTCTATTTACGTATTTTGAGACCTTGATTAGCTTTATTTAGTATTTTTCAATTTGCGTGTGTAGTCTGTGACTTATTCTGGAAAATCTTTACGTGAAAAACTAAAGAAAATGTAAGTTTTTATCTTGAAAAATGACTTGAGTCAACTACGATCAATATTTTTGTGTACATGGAACCGGATTAGTGTTTTTATTGTCCCGATAGGTCATCATGATTTGGGACTTGGTCGTATGCCCACAATTAAATTCGTAAGTCCCTAATTTGTTTTGACTCATTTTGCCGAAAACTAGCATTTTTGAAAGTTGAAGAATTATAAGGTTTGACCAAAAGTTGATTTCTTAGCTAACGGGTTCGATTTTGATGTTAAAACTTGGAATATTTCTATATTGATACTTGAAATTTGTCTGCAAAATTTGGTTCAATCCAGAATTTATTTCACATGATTCGGACGCTTAAATATGATTCTAATGTTTGTGAGTTTCACTTTGGAAGTTCATTCGTTTTGAGGATTGATTCATAGATTTAGATGTTATTTTGGTGAATTGATTGTGCAAACAAGTTTGTATGATTTTATTACACTTGAGTGTGTTTGGTTTGGAGCCCGAGGGGCTCTGGTGAGTCTCGAATATGTTTCAGATGAGTTTTGCATAGGAGAAGTTTGCTGGTACAATACCAGTTTCGGTGTTCTGTTGTAGATCTCGCAATTGCGAGGTCTGGCTCGCCATTGCGAGCCTCGCTTTTGCGAAGAATTATTCGCATTTTTGAGCATAGGCTGGGATGGGTGTGTATTAGGAAAAATTGAGTTTACATATTAAAAAAGTGTGAAGATGACGTGTCATGACACGTAGGCTGGTCAAATAGTCAAAGAGTTACAGTTAGCCAAGAGGCACGAGTAGTAATAGATGTGAGCAAAAGCAAAGGAAGAGGCACAGACGGTTATTTAAAGGATTCAGCGCCCCTACCTATTCAAGAAATTTAAGTTCAATAATCAAGAAGAGTCAAGGGAATGAATCTGACAGCATACGAGGGTCCAAATACAGTATTTGATAAGCATTAAATGCTGAAAATATTAGAGAATCTGTCTTAAATGTAATGATTATGTAACGTAGCATTCAATGTCATTTATTACCCATAATAACCTTATTATAACCAAAGCAAGGCACTTACATCCGAAATAGCTATAAAAGGAGAGGACTGAACAGTTGTAGGGACATGAAAGATCATCTGAATATACTTTGATTTACTTGTTTTATTATATTCTGGCTATCCAAATTACTTTCTTTTATACATTCTTGCGATTATTTGTAACCCATGTTCTTCTAAATTATAGCTTTAGTCAAAATTCCATTTTTTGGTTAAACAAATTGGTTCCGTTACCGGAAATCTGATAATCCATTTTATTTTAGTCTAACTTTCCTTGTTACATCAACTATGTCAAACAACATTGATAACGCTCCAGGAAACCAAGAAAATCAAACAACCCAGCAACTTCAGAGAGATCCACAGAACAATAACGTACTGATTCCTTCTCCACGAGGCTCTCCACGGCGGTCTCGTGAAGGCACTCCTAATGGGTCTCACACAGATGGACAAGCTCAATTCAAGAATGTTGAAACTATGGATGAGATTTTGCAAAAACTTATTGCCTCACAAGTCAATAAAGCTCTTCAGGCTTTTGTTAGTCAATTACCTATTGCACCACCCACACCCACACCAAATAACAACACTTTAGAGAACCCTCGTTCCGGGCTCGTTAATTCAGGTAGTGGTGGAACCCCCAGCGAATCACAGGAGGGAAAACCAGGTAATTTAGTTAATTCTGATTTACAGAATTTAGTACTAGCATTGCAAAAACAGCTCAAGAAGCAAATACCCGAGGTGCCACCCGTGATCAAAGGGGTAGATATGGATAAATATTCACAACAACCCTGGAAGCCAAGTGCTGCTCCCCTTCCAATCCCAAAGAAATTCAAAATGCCTGATATACCAAAATATGATGGAACAACAGACCCGCGAGACCACGTGACTGCATTCACAACAAGCGTAAAAGGCAATGATTTGACTAAGCAGGAGATTGAATCTGTATTACTCAAAAAATTTGGTGAAACGCTCACTAAGGGTGCACTAACATGGTATTCTCTTTTACCCAAAAATTCTATAAATTCTTTTGCTGAGCTTGCAGATTCTTTCATCAAAGCACACTCGGGAGCCCAAAAGGTCGAAAAAAGAATGGAAGATATTTTCAAGATCAAACAAGGGGACTCAGAATTGCTTAGGGAGTTTGTGGACAGATTCCAGCGTGAAAGAATGACATTGCCACGTGTACCGGATAACTAGGCAGCTATAGCATTCATGAGCAATTTGAACGAAAAAAGCTCAGAAGCTATGAGGTGACTCAAGGAAAGCCTTCGTGAATTCCCAGCTACAACGTGGAATGATGTTTACAACCGTTATAGCACAAAACTGAGGATTGAAGAAGATATTATTTCACGACATCAAAAAGAAGAAAAGGTAAGCTCAAGACGGGCTGAAAATGAAAAAAGGTCCGGCAAAAACAGGTACGAGCCATACATGAGACCCGCGGGAAGAGACTCACGGTCAAAACAGGACAATCAGAGCTACGATCACAAATCAAGGAATAGAGAGTCAAGCTCATCATCAAGATTTGGGAGTGACCGAAGCTCACGTGAGCCACGAGATGATGATGGAAGTCTAAAGGCAAGGTTTGGCGGTTATAATTTCAACGTGAGCACTTCTGAACTCGTGGCTGTTTTAAGAAGCATTGGAGATAAGGTACGGTGGCCAAAGGAGATAAGATCAAATCCAAACAGACGAAACCCTGATCATTTGTGCGAATTTCATAACGATCACGAGCATAAAATAGCAGATTGCAGGTTTTTGCATGGTGAAGTTGATCATTTGTTAAAACAAAGGGTATCTCACTGAGTTATTTAGTGAGAAAGGTAAACAAGCATATATGAAAAACAGGCAGGAGCCTCCAAAACCACCTTCTCCCAAAAGAACTGTCAACGTTATAAGTGGGGGTTAAGAGATCAATGGCGTATCATATAAAAAGATTTCCAAAGTAACAATTACCCATGGGAAGCGGCCGCGACATGTCTTGGAGAAAGGAAATATTACGCTCGATGATGCAGATGCTGAGGGTCTATTAACTCCACATAACGACGCACTGGTAATATCTTTACTTGTACATGACACTAACGTGAAACGAGTTTTAATTGATCCAGGTAATTCCGTGAACATTATTTTGGTAAGAGTATTACGTGAGATGCAAGCTGAAGATAAAGTGATACCAAAGGCACATACTCTATCTGGATTTGATAATTCTAGTGTTGTCACGAAAGGAGAGGTAACACTCACCATATTTGCTGAAGGAGTCATCAAAGATACAAAGTTCCAGGTGGTAGATATGGAGATGGCTTACAACATGATTCTTGGGAGACCATGGATCCACGAAATGGATGTTGTTCCTTCAACATTGCATCAAGTTGTTAAATTTCCAGCGCCACGGGGAATATGTCAAATCAGGGGAGATCAACAAACATCCAGGAGCATTAACTCCGAGGCAGATTCAAGTGTTAAGGGTGAAGAAAAATAGCAATTACAGAATTTAGTTGAGGATAACATAGCGTCAACCTCAACTGAACAAGGGCAAACAGATGTAGATTCAAGGCTCGATTCCATTCAAGAACTAGAAGAAAATGAAAACATCAAAACGACGGTAGAAGAGCTGGAGGCTATGGTTTTGTTTATACACTGTCCGGAGAGAAAAGTGTATATAGGAGCCAATCTCAGCTCGGATATGAAACGTAAGTTGATTTTAAAAGCTAATGCAGATTGTTTTGCTTGGTCCCATTCTGATATGACAGGTATACCATCGGAGGTAATGACTCACAAGTTAAATGAGGACCCATCTTATCCACCTATCAAACAAAAGAAAAGAAAGCAGGGCACTTTCAAAAATCAGGTGATTCAGGATGAGGTGCAAAAATTGTTAAAGAATGGATCTATTCACGAGTTAAAGTAACCTGATTGGTTGGCCGACACTGTTGTGGTACCAAAAAAGAACGGTAAATGGCGAGTTTGAGTAGACTATGCAGATCTTAACAAAGCTTGCCCAAAAGACTCTTTTCCATTACCTCATATAAATCAATTAGTTGATGCTACTACAGGGCATGAATTGTTAAGTTTCTTAGATGCATATTTAGGTTATAATCAAATCAAGATGGATTCAGCATATGAAGAAAAAACTTCATTTATAACAGATAGGGGGACTTACTATTATAAAGTAATGCCTTTTGGACTCAAAAGTGCAGGTGCAACATATAAAAGACTGGTTACTAAAATGTTTCAAGAGCATTTGGGAAAAACTATGGAGGTCTATATAGATGATATGCTCGTTAAAACTCAGCATTCAGGAGACCATATATCGCATCTGACTGAGACGTTTAAAATTTTGCGGAAATTTAATATGAAGTTAAATCCCAAAAAATGTGCATTTGGTGTTGCATCAGGTAAGTTCTGGGTTTTCTGTTTCTAACCGTGGTATTGAGGTGAATCCTGCACAGATTAAGGCCATTGAA
>NC_031995.1:51126078-51127823 GCF_001879085.1 Nicotiana attenuata
CTTCTGCGGATTTGGCCGCTTCTGCGGCTTTTGGGATTTGGGGCTCGACCGCTTCTGCGGTCTGGGGGCCTCATAGGCGGAACTGCTTCTGCGGTCCCTGGGCCGCTTTTGCGGTTTCCCCTGGCCTGCCCCTTCTCCGCTTCTGCGATCTAATGACCGCATCTGCGGTCCAAGAACCGCAGATGCGGTTATGACAGAAGCAGCAAGCTTCAGTCATTTTCCAAATTCTTACTTCACTCGAGCCTCGCTCGTTTGACGCTCGGGGCTCCCGTGCCCCGCCCGAACATACCGACAAGTCTGAAATCACGAGGCGGACCTACTCCAACCCTCGAAACACTCAAAACAACGCTAAATCGAGGAATCAACCCCAAAACCAAATGAATCAAATCATTGAACTTCAAGTTCTTAATTCTCCTCCAACGGGTCAAAACGCCCTTAAACTACCCGGATTGAAACCAAATTTTACGGGTAAGTCTTAACTGATATTTCGGACTTGTACCAAGTTTCGGAATCGAAATCCCAACCCGATACCTAGGAAAACAATGATTTCTTAGTTTATTTAAACCTTTGAAACTTTAACTTAACAATTTCACATAAAAATTCATTACTCGGGCTAGGGACCTCGGAATTTGATTCCGGGCATACGCCCAGGTCCCATATTTTCCCACGGACCCTCAGAAATTGTCAAATCATGATTCCGGGTCCGTTTCCCCCAAAAAGGTTGACCGAAGTCAAACTTGTCCTTTTTAAAGAAACTTAAAGAAGCAACTAGACTTATTCTTGCTCAAAACTCTTCTAACTTCCGAACCACCCGTCCCCGCAAGTCATAAATTAGCTAAAGCAAGTGCGGGAAGTCTTATTTAAGGGAACGGTGTTCAAAAATGCAAAACGACCGGTCGGGTCGTTACATTCTCCACCTCTTAAACAAACGTTCGTCCTCGAACGGACATAGAAAAGTACCTGGACTGCTGAATAAGTGGGGATATCTGCTCCGCATGTCCTCCTCGGACTCCCAGGTCGCCTCCTCGACCGGTTGGCCCCTCTACTAGACTCTTACCGCAGAAATCCTCTTGGACCTCAACTTGCGATCCTGTCTATCAATAATGGCAACTGGCTCCTCCTCATAGCCCAAGCTCTCATCTAACTGAATGGTACTGAAATCCAACACATATGAATGGTCGGCATGATACTTCCGAAGCATCGATACATGGAAGACTAGATGAACTCCTGATAAACTGGGAGGTAAAGCAAGCTCATAGGCAACCTCTCCAACTCGCCTCAACACCTCAAAGGGGCCAATTAACCTTGGGCTTAGCTTGCCCTTCTTCCCAAACCTCATAATGCCCTTCATTGGCGAGACTTTCAAGAGAACCTTCTCGCCAATCGTGAATGATACATCACGTGCCTTCTGATCCGCGTAACTCTTCTGCCTGGACTGAGCTGTGTGGAGCCTCTCCTGAATCAACTTTACCTTATCCAAGGCATCCTGTACCAAATCTGTGCCAAGTAACTTAGCCTCACTGGGCTTAAACCACCCAATAGGAGAACGACAACGCCGACCATAGAGTGCCTCATACGGGGCCATCTCTATGCTGGACTGATAGCTATTATTGTATGCAAACTCCACCAAGGCAAGAACTGATCCCACTGCCCTCCAAAGTCGATCACACATGCTCTAAGCATATCCTCTAAAATCTGAAGAGTCCGCTCCGACTGCCCCGTCAGTCTGAGGATGGAAACTGCCA
>NC_031995.1:51131182-51136010 GCF_001879085.1 Nicotiana attenuata
AGCTCTTCCCTCTCAGAGGGTGGAATGTACCGATCAAGGAACAACTGAGTGAACTGACCCCAAGTGAGGGGAGGAGCGCCTGCTGGCCTGCTAAGTAAATAAGACTGCCACCATCTACAGGCCCTGCCCTCCAGCTGAAAAGTAGTGAAGTCGACTCCATGCGACTCCAATATCCTCATGTTGTGCAGTCTATCCCTGCACCTGTCAATGAAATCCTGGTCATCCTCATGACGCTCGCCCCCGAAGACTGGAGGGTGCAACCTGGTCCATCTGTCTAACAACTTCTGCGGATCGCCGTCCAAAGCTGGCCTGGGCTGGGGTGCCGCTGCAGCAACTGGCTGAACCCCCTCCGCGGGTAGTGCACCCGGAGTATGATAAACTGCGGCTGTATGACCTGGAGCCTGTACAGTAGGGGTCTGTGCTCCCCCTCCTGCCTGTGAGGTAGCTGGATCTGTTGGAAATAAACCAGCCTGAGTCATAGTGTCCATGAACCGAAGCATACGGCCCATGACCTCCTGAAATCCCGACGCAGTCATGAAATCCACCGGAGTAGGCACAGCTGCGGGCGCCTCGCCCTGCTCCTCAATAATGGGATCCCTCGCAGGGTCTGCTGGTGGTGCAACTGGAATAGCTCTAGCACACCCTCGTCCCCTACCACGGGCCGGTGCCCTCCCCCGGCCTCTACCTCGGCCTCTAGCAACGGGGGGAGCAGCTCCTCCCGGGTCCGGAACGTCGGCGGTACGAGTCCTCACCATCTGTGAGAGAATAGAAGAGGAAATTTAGTACACTGACCACTGCACGGTGGAAAATGAATAAAGAGTAGTCTTTCCTAACACCCTATAGCCTCTCGAAGATAAATACAGACGTCTCCGTACCAATCTACAAGACTTTATTAGGTTTGCCCATAACTTCTGAGACCTACGTGAATCTAGTGCTCTGATACCATGTTGTCACGACCCATTTAATCTACCTAATATACATGTATTTAAGCTAAGGATGAAGGGAAATTACTTACCTTACCAAGTTATGTGGAAACCCTCTCTTGGAAGAACCCAAATCGCCTAAGTGTAGAGTGAAAAATGAGAGAAATGAGTTTGAGTTCGTATTAAATGAACCCTTCTGCCCCCAATTATTTTCGCATCTGCAGAAGTATTTCCGCTTCTGCGGAATCCGCTTCTGCGGAATTTGGCCGCTTCTGCAGCTTTTGGGATTTAGGGCTCGACCGCTTCTGCGGTCTAGGGGCCGCATAGGCGGAACCGCTTCTGCGGTCCCTGGGCCGCTTTTGCGGTTTCCCCTGGCCTGTCCCTTCTTCGCTTCTGCGGTCCAATAACCGCATATGCGGTTATGACAGAAGCAGCAAGCTTCAGTCATTTTCCAAATTCTAACTTCACTCGAGCCTCGCTCGTTTAACGCTCGGGGCTTCCGTGCCCCGCCCGAACATACCGACAAGTCTGAAATCACGAGGCGGACATACTCGAACCCTCGAAACACTCAAAACAACGCTAAATCGAGGAATCAACCCCAAAACCAAATGAATCAAATCATTGAACTTCAAGTTCTTAATCCTCCTCCAACGGGTCAAAACGCCCTTAAACTACTCGGATTGACACCAAATTTTACAGGTAAGTCTTAACTGATATTTCAAACTTGTACTAAGTTTCGGAATCGAAATCCGAACCCGATACCTAGGAAAACAATGATTTCTTAGTTTATTTAAACCTTTGAAACTTTCACTTAACAATTTCACATAAAAATTCATTACTCGGGCTAGGGACCTCGGAATTCGATTCCGGGCATACGCCCAGGTCCCATATTTTCCCACGGACCCTCAAAAATTGTCAAATCACGATTCCGGGTCCATTTTCCCAAAATGTTGACCGAAGTCAAACTTGGCCTTTTTAAAGAAACTTAAAGAAGCAACTAGACTTATTCTTGCTCAAAACTCTTCTAACTTCCGAACCACCCGTCCCCGCAAGTCATAAATTAGCTAAAGCAAGTGCGGGAAGTCTTACTTAAGGGAACGGGGTTCAAAAATGCAAAACGACTGGTCGGGTCGTTACAAAATTTATGCTAACTTAGGTCAAAATCAGAAAAAGAAATTGATCAGCCATCATTGGAACAATAGCTGAACTTTTGAGTGCTTTTTAGGGTTCTAAAAATCTGATGTATGTGTGTGAGAATGAGTGAATAGTTTTCTTTTTATAGTGTATATCTAAAAATAGCATCTAAGGAATATTATACCCTAATTCTTTGGATAGTACAACTGTTGTGACAGAGAATAATGTCCAGCTGTCCATTTTTCAGCATCTTTTAAAACCCATTTGGACAACTGGTACATTTCTAGAACTTTGTTCTTTTAGATATTTGTTTTCTAAAGTTCTGAAATCCTCCTAAGTTTTCCTTTTAGTTTAATTAGGCCCCTACAGGTTTCTAATGATCTTCAAATCAAGTCAAACAAGGACCAGACCACAAGGAATCAGGGTCCAGATTCAAATGACAAACAAAGTTAAAATGATGCAATTTAAACCCTAATATTGACCTAATCAGTAAATAAGAATGCTCATCTAACTAACCCTAGGCAAACACTGGATTTAAACGACTAACCATCTAAACAACAATCAAACCAAGATTAAAAAGAAACTGCAAAGAAATCCTAGAAATTAAACTACTCAGTTTATAAATCAAAACAAATTAATTAACTAAATTAACATTTGGAAATATGACTAAAACTAACTAATTGCAGAACACCGGAGAGGAACAATCAAACAAAAATGGAAGCAAAAGCAGAATAGTCGTGCAAGCATAAAATCATTCTTAAAAGAAACTTAAGTATTAATCTAGCCGAAATAACAAAAATAGAGAAAAGAAACAAAGCGATAATTCCAACAGTTTTTTTTAAACAAAAAGTCGGACAATTAAACTGTCACGACCCAAACCGATGGGCCGCGACGGGCACCCGGTACCTTACTCAACCGAGTACCAACATAACGTATCTTTCTTATTACATCATTATATACACGTGACATACGGGCCTAGTAGGCCAACATAATCATTTATAAACTCAAACATAGGCCGACAAGGCCGTACAATCTTTCACGTATATGACATATGTCTACAAGCCTCTAAGAATACATAAATGTCATAAAGATCGGGATAGAGTCCCGCCATACCAAAAAAAATACACTTCTAAATCATACTAACC
The DNA here is from genome assembly GCF_001879085.1 of Nicotiana attenuata. Taxonomy (NCBI): domain Eukaryota; kingdom Viridiplantae; phylum Streptophyta; class Magnoliopsida; order Solanales; family Solanaceae; genus Nicotiana; species Nicotiana attenuata. The sequence continues at coordinate 51,134,385 of NC_031995.1, forward strand.
AAACAAGCAACTCCGAAGCAAATGGAGCGCACCAACACCTTCGCTGAGCTGATATCCTAATAGGCGGACTGTCAACATATAAATCGGGACCTGCGGGCATGAAACGCAGCGTCCCCAGGCAAAAGGGACGTCAGTACGAATAAAGTACTGCGTATGTAAGGCAGAAAAGCATAAATAAGAACAGTAATGTAAAGAGAGATAGAGGAGCTACAACCTGTAACTTCTGAGTGCCTCTGGGGACTACTGACATGAAATGCATAATACATATATATACATAAACTTTTAAAAACATTCGCCTCTGTGGGCATCATCATCATCATATCGTACCCGGCCTCAAAGAGGACTCGGTAAAATCATACCCGGCCACGTGGAGCTCGGTAAACCCAACTGATCAGTGGTTGCACAATAGGTGCCGTACCCGGACGACTATAGTGCGGCTCGGTAGAGTAAAATATATATATATATATATAATGCATGCTCGACTCATGGGATCACGTTCTAAACCTTTCGGAGTGACATAATAACATTATGGACAGCATACCATCAATATGAACTTTACTAGGACTCAAGGATCATACATACTTTCTTAGAATAAATTTGTACGGAAAGAACAACATGGACAACCTTAGTTGCTAGGAGTAGATTCATTATGAAATAGCGTATTCATTTCACATTAGATTATGCCAAAGGAAGAAGGAAGTGCCTTAACATACCTGTTCCCTGAATTATTTGCACGAAATGAAGCATCTGCTTCTTTAAATCTTATGAACGAAATTGGTTGCTTCAACGTTTTCTTGTCTGATTCAGAGACAAAATGTTTTGAATTTTTAACAAGCCTATAACCATGTCTTACATATAAGACTTGTAACCAAGTCTTGGCTAAATAACAGGTTGTTTTTGGTTTCAAACCTCAACGTTCTTGGTTTCAACGTTCTTGCTTCTTTGAACGTTGCTTCTTTGTTATTTCAATTCAAATCTTTGGCTAAGAGTTTGGACGAAAATATTTCTGTTTCCATGTTTTTTTGATTTCAAGCAAAGAAGTGAATTGAAGCTTAAGGACAGATTGTCTAATTGGATCAGATTCTACAAGTCTTACTAAGACTTCAAAATGAAGTCATGACTTGGTTAGTTACTTTAATTATTAGGTGGACACGTACACCCATGTTATAATGACTCACTTTTCTTGAATAGTGGCCTTGTGCCATGTTTCTTTTGGGTATAATTGATTAAGTTTTGTCCGTTTATTAGTTAACTGGGTAATGTTCTGTTACCCGGTAATTAATTAATTACCCGCATAATTTAAAAATTACCCCAAATTACTTAAAATTCTATTTTATTTTTAAAATACTTTATACATCGTACTACCGTGGTCATATAGTACCTTGCATGGTACTAGTCCATAGTTATCGGGTATTATCGCTCGACCCGTATTTTATCCCAAATTGGCCATTTTCAACGAAACTCATTTTCTTTAATTCGCGTACCCTTTATCCTTCATGACACTTATTTATCGCTTGTTACAAATAGCATAAATACGTTAACGTCAAGATGATCTCATCCCCGAGTCTTACATCGGTTAACTAAAAATGAAATTTTAACGTACAATACTTCAGGGAGCAACATCAT
>NC_031995.1:51138148-51195656 GCF_001879085.1 Nicotiana attenuata
TGAATTCTCCATGTTGGGTTCTACTATGTTTATCTTACACGATCTGATGACTCGTCTGTAACCTCCTGTTTAGCCATAACTGGGATCTTCCTGACCAACTTCTAACTACTCGTTGGCCCATTCTCATATCAATATTCCTCGTAATCTTTCTTGGGTTATTTCCTTTATCTTAACTTACGTCTCGCACTGGCTCCTTATTTATTAATAACAGCTCGGGCAGGAACCTTTACTTCCTCTCCTTGATGTCGTGCTTGCATAATATTCTTGAATCGTAACATATCTGTAAGATTTGGATAAGTGCCATCTCATTCCACTTTCATTTATCGCATTCTTCCTTTACAATTCCATAGTCACTAGAACCACTTAATTCTGACTTAATGTCACGTTACTCCATATTCCCCCCTTTTGGGGTGTACTAAGAGCCGAAGCCATGAGGATCTACCTATAGATGTTTTACCTCTTCATCTTTGGCGTCGTTTCTCAACAATCAATGATCCTTACTCGCCTTGCGGCAATCCTTCTGTACCAAGGATGACAAACTCCCTTACCCGCGAGGGTGACACTTAATGTAACTGGTACATACAGTCCCTTAAGCTTAACTTTGCTAACATTGCTTGCTTTAGGGAAGCGTCTTCTTGAATAACCATTCTCTGAATTTCTCACGAATCTTCTTCTGTTGTCCGTCCTATTATTTCCAGAACGCGATATAAAATTCTCATGATGGTGACTATTATCAAATCACTCAGCCCCTAATTCATAATTAGTTTATCTGATTCACCAGTCCATATTAATTCATATTACTCCGGGGTCTAGCTTTTCCTCTTGGTAATCGCGCTAGAGTTGCGAACTTATTTCTCGAAATGAGGATATGACTTTATGGCCTATATTCTTTCATTGTCTCAAGGCCTGTCATCTTTTGTCTTTCCCTTCACTTGACTGTAAACTCTGTAATACTGTCATCATTTTTTTTTGACCTACCGTTATCATCCGTGTATCATATCTTACTCATAATGCCTCATTAACCCTCTTCTTATCTCCCGCTAATTATCTATGTCTACTACTTTACTCTAAAAACTCGAACAAAACATTCTTTTGCTTTTGGCTCCCCTTGCTCCATCCCTTGGCTCTTTCAATTGCCTAACATTCTTTCTTTACTGGGGCGGGAGCCACACTAAGGTAATATTTATTCCTTCAAGGGTTCCAGTGCTCATATCTAGCTTTAATATTTTAGGGTGCACCATCTAGGTGTCTCACGAGGAGATCTACTAGCACACTTGCATTATCCTTTGGAAATGTCAACTAACACAAACAATCCATTCACCATTTTGGTTTACTCTAACCCCAGCCAGGTCCTGATGTTCCGTCCTTTTCTTAAACTACACCTATTAGCCCCCATAGGGCATAACTGAGATGGGTACAACTAATTGTACATACCTCTGTTACTGTTGAGGGTAACTCTTAATGCTTATATTTTTCTACCGGAACTGTAATACCGATAATCTTCATTAATTGGGCACCTCGTACCCTTTTTCACCTTGTTTCTCTTACTTCTTAAAAGCATTGTCTTTCACCATAAAGGTGAATAAATATTCTTGCCTTAAGGTTCCTTATCAAGAGGCTTACACCTTTCAGTACACCACCCATGATTTGCTAAAGACCTCACATTTACTTATCATAAGCAAGATGCAAAATCGAGTTCCTCTTAAATCAACAATTCCACAGCTCTATCTCTTATCGATCGTCTTTCTGAATGTAGCCATCGTCTTATTACGAATAGAATAGAATTTCGGAACTTGAATTCCTATAAGTGAGCTCTACCACACGATCTAGAATAAGAAGAAAGAGTGACAATCCTAAATGCCCTGTAGCCTCCTGCTTATAAGTGTGGTGCACGACACACCCATAAACAAGACTCTACTAGACACGGCTTGTAGACTCCCTAGGACAGAACTGCTCTGATACCACTTTTTTCCTCGTCCTTCTGATCAGCCTTAATGTAGGCTTAAGCTATCTTCCGACCTGTGGCTCATAGTATCAGTTATTACCTTAGCCTTTCATGGGCGTTATGGAATATCCATGATACAATCTTCTAACAATTCAATCCTTTGTCTATGCCCTGGGCTCAATTCTTTCTTTTAACTTATACCGGAGTCTTCTATGGCTGTATGATTGTTAACAAATATGCTTCCTGGATAATGCTCCAAAATCTTGAGTATATCCATAAAGTACTAACTTAGGATCATTGATCGAATAATTCTTTCGTTCCATCTTAGCTTTCCTTCAACGTAAGCTATTACTTTTCCAGGTCTTTCTACCCCCTTGTTGCATCCATACTTAGCTTATCTTAGTGCCCAACCTTGCCTGAGTTTTCATACAAATCATATGATCTTTTAATTCTTACTTCCCGTTCATTAGTCACGGTAGGTGCCACTTTCCTTTGGAATGCTTACAATGTTGTTGCGAGATTGTTGTTACATGACCATTTCCTCTTTTGGTTGTTGAGCTTAGGTTGAAGCCTTCTTTTTTTTTCTCCTCAGCTGGTCTTTCGTTGTAGTGCTTAGGGAGAACCCTTGACTCTCGTAAAGCTGTGAGCTTATTACGGACCTTTTTGATGTCCTTACTTGCCTATAATCGTCCGTAGTTGCTTACTTCCATGCCCTTCTGCTTGTATGGTTGCTTCTGAACTGATATTTTGACTGCCTTCCTAGTGGCACTTTCTTTTATCCCCGTAACACTCATACGGTATCTTTAACTACCCCGACTCTTGTTTGAATATATCTCAAGTATTATAATGATATTCTTCGAGGCTGAATTCTCCATGTTGGGCTCTACTATGTTTATCTTACACGATCTGATGACTCGTCTGTAACCTCCTGTTTAGCCATAACTGGGATCTTCCTGACCAATTTCTAACTACTCGTTGGCCCATTCTCATATCAATATTCCTCGTAATCTTTCTTGGGTTATTTCCTTTATCTTAACTTACGTCTCGCACTGGCTCCTTATTTATTAATAACAGCTCGGGCAGGAACCTTTACTTCCTCTCCTTGATGTCGTGCTTGCACAATATTCTTGAATCGTAACATATCTGTAAGATTTGGATAAGTGCCATCTCATTCCTCTTTCATTTATCGCATTCTTCCTTTACAATTCCATAGTCACTAGAACCACTTAATTCTGACTTAATGTCACATTACTCCATATTCCCCCATTTAGGGGTGTACTAAGAGCCGAAGCCATGAGGATCTACCTATAGATGTTTTACCTCTTCATCTTTGGCGTCGTTTCTCAACATCAATGATCCTTACTCGCCTTGCGGCAATCCTTCTGTACCAAGGATGACAAATTCCCTTACCCGCGAGGGTGACACTTAATGTAACTGGTACATACAGTCCCTTAAGCTTAACATTGCTAACATTGCTTGCTTTAGGGAAGCGTCTTCCTGAATAACCATTCTCTGAATTTTTCATGAATCTTCTTCTGTTGTCCGTCCTATTATTGCCAGAACGCGATATAAAATTCTCATGATGGTGACTATTATCAAATCACTCAGCCCCTAATTCATAATTAGTTTATCTGATTCACCAGTCCATATTAATTCATATTACTCTGGGGTCTAGCTTTTCCTCTTGGTAATCGCGCTAGAGTTGCGAACTTATTTCTCGAAATGAGGATATGACTTTATGGCCTATATTCTTTCATTGTCTCAAGGCCTGTCATCGTTTGTCTTTCCCTTCACTTGACTATAAACTCTGTAATACTGTCATCATTTTTTTTTGACCTACCGTTATCATCCGTGTATCATATCTTACTCATAATGCCTCATTAACCCTCTTCTTATCTCCCGCTAATTATCTATGTCTACTACTTTGCTCTAAAAACTCGAACAAATCATTCTTTTGCTTTTAGCTCCCCTTGCTCCATCCCTTGGCTCTTTCAATTGCCTAACATTCTTTCTTTACTGGGGCGGGAGCCACACTAAGGTAATATTTATTCCTTCAAGGGTTCCAGTGCTCATATCTAGCTTTAATATTTTAGGGTGCACCATCTAGGTGTCTCACGAGGAGATCTACTAGCACATTTGCAATATCCTTTGGAAATGTCAACTAACACAAATAATCCATTCACCATTTTGGTTTACTCTAACCCCAGCCAGGTCCTGATGTTCCGTCCTTTTCTTAAACTACACCTATTAGCCCCCATAGGGCATAACTGAGATGGGTACGGCCAATTGTACATACCTCTGTTACTGTTGAGGGTAACTCTTAATGCTTATATTTTTCTACCGGAACTGTAATACCGATAATCTTCATTAACTGGGCGCCTCGTACCCTTTTTCACCTTGCTTCTCTTACTTCTTAAAAGCATTGTCTTTCACCATAAAGGTGAATAAATATTCTTGCCTTAAGGTTCCTTATCAAGAGGCTTACACCTTTCAGTACACCACCCATGATTTGCTAAAGACCTCACATTTACTTATCATAAGCAAGATGCAAAATCGAGTTCCTCTTAAATCAACAATTCCACAGCTCTATCTCTTATCGATCGTCTTTCCGAATGTAGCCATCGTCTTATTACGAATAGAATAGAATTTCGGAACTTGAATTCTTATAAGTGAGCTCTACCACACGATCTAGAATAAGAAGAAAGAGTGACAAACCTAAATGCCCTGTAGCCTCCTGCTTATAAGTGTGGTGCACGACACACCCATAAACAAAACTCTACTAGACACGGCTTGTAGACTCCCTAGGACAGAACTGCTCTGATACCACTTCTTTCACGACCCAAACCGATGGGCCGCGATGGGCACCCGGTACCTTACTCAATCGAGTACCAACATAACGTATCTTTCTTATTACATCATTATATACACGTGACATACGGGCCTAGTAGGCCAACATAATCATTTATAAACTCAAACATAGGCCGACAAGGCCGTACAATCTTTCACATATACGACATATGTCTACAAGCCTCTAAGAATACATAAATGTCATAAAGATCGGGATAGAGTCCCGCCATACCAAAAAAAATACACGTCTAAATCATACTAACCAAACAAGCAACTCCGAAGCAAATGGAGCGCACCAACACCTTCGCTGAGCTGATAGCCTAATAGGAGGACTGTCAACCTATCAATCGGGACCTGCGGGCATGAAACGCAGCATCCCCAGGCAAAAGGGACGTCAGTACGAATAAAGTACTGCGTATGTAAGGCAGGAAAGCATAGAACAGTAATGTAAAGAGAGATAGAGGAGCTACAACCTGTAACTTCTGAGTGCCTCTGGGGACTACTGACATGAAATGCATAATACATATATATACATAAACTTTTAAAAACATTCGCCTCTGTGGGCATCATCATCATCATATCGTACCCGGCCTCAAAGAGGACTCGGTAAAATCGTAAACCTAACTGATCAGTGGTTGCACAATAGGTGCCGTACCCGGCCGACTATAGCGCGGCTCGGTAGAGTAAAATAGATATATATATATATATATATATATATATATAATGCATGCTCGACTCATGGAATCATGTTCTAAACCTTTCAGAGTGACGTAAGGTCGTTGCACCTTCGATTAACATTATGGACAGCATACCATCAATATGAACTTTACTAGGACTCAAGGATCATACATACTTTCTTAGAATAAATTTGTACGGAAAGAACAACATGGACAACCTTAGTTGCTAGGAGTGGATTCATTATGAAATAGCGTATTCATTTCACATTAGATCATGCCAAAAGAAAGAGGGGATAGCCTTAACATACCTGTTCTTGGAATTATTTAAACGGAATGAAGCCTCTGCTTTCGTGAAATATGTTGAACGAAATTCTTTGGCTAAGTAGTTGATTTGTCTGGACGAAAATGTTTTCTGTTGTTCCAAGTTTTTGATTTCAAGCTAATTTGGCAAGAAATGACACTTTGTTTTCAAGGGCAGAGCAACGTTCTAAGCCTAATGAAATGAAATGGACTCTTGAATTTTCCTTACTTTGTTCCTTGTCGTTCCTTTCATTATATTTCCTTGTTATAAAATGAATTTTTTAAAGGAAAGACTTCCTAGAATAACATGTATGAAACTGAAAGTTGGTACAAAGTACTTCATTTCCAAAGCTACCAATTCTCTTGAAACTAAGCTTAATTTGTGGACCATCAATTTGCAAGAATAAATGTACTCAGTACACAAGCCAAGATGTTAAAGAACAACCTTGCAGAACCTTATTTCTCTTCTCGGCAAAGTCAAGAAAATAAGGATCGCGAAACCCAAAAAGAACAATTTCTATGACTTTCCAAGAGAAGCTTTAGCAAACACTAATCAAAATCTATCACTGTATTGCTCTCTCATGTATTTTCACCTATCTCTAGTTATTTGATGGTCACCTTTGGAATATCTCATGTTATAAAATGAATTGGATAGTCTTGAAAGATAAGATAGATATGGCTTAAGATGATCACTTCTTACGTGTAAAATCTGTAATATTTGTTGTCCATGTGTCCACTAGTTGTCTTGTCTAAAGACAAGTCACTTAAGTATCCCTTCATTTGCTACCACGTGAGGTGGGGGTGGGGTTTAATCTTATCCAAATATATCCCCAATTAATTAGGTAATGTCCCATATAATTAAGAATTATTTCCACTTACTTAAAATGTTACTCACTTTTCACATTCCTTATACACCTTATTAGCATGGGTACGTAGTACCTTGCATGTCACTAGTCCATAAATACCGGATATTTTAGCTCGGACCGTATTTTATCCCAATATGCCAAACTTGGATGAAAATTCATTTTCTTTGACTTGCTCCCCCTTTCACCTTCATGAATCTACTAATCGCTTGTGAAATAGTATAATCCTTATAATCTCCAAACAATCTTTTACTTGGAATGATGTCAATTACCTTACGATAAATTTAACGTTCAATACTTCAAGGACATCGTCGTAACTTAATACTGCGAAATGTGACATCACCGTAATGTAATACTGCAGAGGGTATCGTAATATATTACTGTAGAGCATAATATCGACGTAATATTGCGGGGCATAACATAAACCATGCAAAGCAAAGAAAGTTTTAAGAACCTAAATATGCTGATACACAGAAATTTTAAGAAAAGAAGAAAAAAGAGGAGGGTTATTACCTATAAAACGAAAAGAAAGTCTTCAAATAGCACTGGATTAAAACATGGTTCCGAACCCCCCCCCCCGGAATGACCCGAAATTAACGCTAATCGGTTGTTCTTGCCAAGAACAATCAACTAGCATAAATTTCAGGCCAACTCGAGTCTTGAAACTTAATGAATTAGACAGAGAAAGAAAAGAAGAAACTCGATGCGTCTTCTCTCTCTCTTTGTGTTAGATCCGATTTTGAGAGCATTTGGTGGAGATTTTGGGAAATAGGGTAATAACTTTATGGCGAGAGGAGGTTGAGGAGTATAGGATACCGATTTGGGTGAGTTTGGAGGTGGATTAAGGCGGCGTCGGTGGAGGGCATTTGGGGGCGGCTAGGGTTTAGGTTAGAGACGGGGACGGACGTGAAGGGGGGGGGGTCTCTAGGGTTTGACAGGGTTCAGACAGTTTTATAGGGGAGGGAAGGCCAGTTCTCGTCCGTTCGATCAAATGAGATCAATGGTTAGGATTAGCATTACTAAAACGATGCCGTTTGAGGTTAAACGGCGGAGCTGACCTGGAATATTTGGGTATTGGGCCTGGGCGAAATTAGGAATTCAACAATTAAACCGGGCCAATTTTAAAGATTGGCCCAATTTCAGAGAAACAAGACCAAATACATTTCCCTATTTTTCTTTTCTTTATTTTAATTTTATTTTTCTATAATTAATTAAAATCCTAAATTGAATTCTAAATTAATCTAATTTGCAAAATTAAGCTAATTATCTAATTATAGTATTTACAAAAATTAGTTAATCCTAAATTAAAAGGAAAAAATTACTAATCTAAAATTTAAACCAAAAAATGTAAAAATGAGCAAAATTTTGTGATTTTTTATTTTGATAAAGCAATTAATTAACTAATTAATCCTAAAATATGAACACAAAGTCTAATATGCAATGCATGATGTTTTTGACATTTTTGGGGCATTTTTATAATTTTTATAAAAATTAAACGTGCACAAAAATGCAAACAATTGATAAAATCTTACAAAAATCCTATAAAATGGCAAATATTTGGGAAAAAACCTATCATGTCTACAGGAAATAACACTAACTATCAGTTTCAACACTTAGAAATCATGCCTATATGTGTAATTAATTCTGTAAATTCGAAAGCATGCCTGTAGGATCTAAAAGATAAAATCTGCCTATTAAAATCAGTGACCCGTTTATAAATTGTAGTCTCTAATTAACAGTTTTGATACCATGTTTATAGGATTCTGCCCGGTTACCACTTAGGCAAACTGATAGGGTATTAAAGAATTCTGGGATTAAAATTGTGATTTCTTGATGTTTGAAAACGTGCCCAGATACAGAGTATTAACAAATCAGTAAGCAAACTGATAGGAATCACTGCTCGCTTTAATATATATGTTATATATTCTGTTCATGCTCATCTAGATATCCTGCCTATAGGATCCTAAACTATATAAAATTTGTTTGTTTGAATTGCATGCGTTGGTTGGCTATTTGTGGAGGTTAACACGAGCCCCCTTAATTGCTCCTTATGTGACAGTCCTATATGAACTTTTGTTTGTCGCTTAGCTTTCTCATTTTTAAGCAAAGCAGGTGAGTCTAGACGCATCCAAAAAATAGAAGTCCTAAACACCTCCAAGACCATAGGTAAGGGACGGGTAGTGCATGCATAAGGTACGCATTAGAAGTTACTAGAATGCTTAGGTAATAATTAAAAGATAGTAATCGGGTAGTAAACGAGATGATGGCCTGTGCGCTAATGTTATGCGTAACATCCCAATTTGGGAAAGTTACCAATTATTGCATGGAAATGATCCTATAGGCTAAAAAATATAGGACCCCTTTAATTCTTGTTTTAAAGTAATTATCTATTTGTTTTAAATTGTTTAACTTTCCTTTAAAGACTAATTCGCTTAATTGAGTTTGGCCGGGACCCACCGTTGTGGACCTCGAGGGGTGCCTAACACCTTCCCCTTGAGGTAATTTCGAGCCCTTACCCAATCTCTAGTGATGTAAACTGGTTTCATGAGTTATTTGCTTTAGGTGCCCTAATGCACCTTAATCAGTTAGGTGGCGACTCTCTAAATGCCAAACTCCATTCCAAAAGGAAGGGAGTTGTCCTAAAATGTCAAAACCCAGACTCTGCGAGGAAAAAGGAGGCACGACAGCATGGCGATTCTGCTGGAAAAAATTTGGCTCTTATCATAACAAACTTGCTTTCTGTGAATAAGTCTTAAGCATGCTTTATTCTGTTAATACGTGCATACCCTTTCCCTTTCCCCTTTATATGTATTTTCAAGCATTTATGATTTCCTTTATTACAGAAACTGACTTGTCTCCTTGTTTTCTTTCATAAACGTCTTTCAATTATTAAATACCGCATTTATCATTTTTAACGTGCAAATACGTGACAATATGCTATTTACTGTTACATAAATCATGCTCAACATCATATTCCACTCGTGCGTATTAATACCATAGCTGCACTTGATGAGTGTCCGCGCTCTTCCTGAAATCACCCTTTAAATTTGGAAAGGCTTATTTGCGGTAAAACTAGTCGATCAACGATGCAGTCGACGGTTCCGTGTCTTTCCCCCGCAAGTTGGCCGCTTGAGGGTACTAGTCTAGACTTCTATAGAAACCTTGCTTTGATAAATAATTGTACATGCATCATGGTCAAACCTAGCCGGGGTTAATATGCTGTCCACATAATAAACCTCTAAGAAATCCTTGTCCAAAGTTCACCGAGATTTTCTTAATCCCAATGGACGCAATCACGATATGTGCATTATTTGGAGAGATAAATGCCGACATGCTAATCATTAATGTGCAAGTAGTCGAATACGGAGGGGGCAAGGGTCTAACTCTATTTATTTTCAAGAAAATGAGGCACGAAGTCCCCAGGTTCGGCATGGTTCGAAGTATACCACCGCTGTTGTTGGATTGGTGGGAAAATTTTTCGCCAAGCGATAAAAACCACGTAAAAAGTGTTGTTGGAAATGTAGCTTCCTTATTGGATATTCAACCAAACAACATGTTGATAGAAGCTGCTACTATGTTCTGGGACAGAGAAGGAGCTGTATTCCATTTTGGTGACATAGAAATGACTCCTCTTCCGAATGAAATCGGAGGTTTTGCTGGATTACCATGGGATAGTCCCGGTTTACTAGTACCAGAAAACCGCAATACTAGGGTTTTGTTTGAAAATGATGGTCCTGAGAAAGAATGAGGACTTGGAGTGCCTGAAGAAGTCTTAAATACCCTTTGACTTCCTCTATGAACGATACGGACACATCAAATCTTACCGTATCTTTCATGATGAGTTCTCCATTACTTCCCTAGGTTGGACTCATCGTAGGGTTTTTGTGTTCACCGTCTGCTTTCTAGGTATGATAGTGTTCCTAAGCCAAGGGGACATAATTCACACCAGGTTGGCCATGGTAACCAAAGCTTTAATGGAGGGAATCGTAGGACAAACCTATATTATTGTCCCGAAGATTGTAGCAGACATATACCGGGCTCTGGACCGTTGCAAGAAGGGGTTCAAACACTTTTAAGGTTGTAACTTGCTACTACAGATTTGGTTGTTAGAACGTCTTCAGATGGGTCAATATCGCAAGAGTTTCCACGGAGAGCATGGAACGATCACATGGCTTTCCACCATCCTAAAAGAATGACCTTTATCCCAGAAAGATTTTCACAGCCAGAGAATGCTACAGAGTGGGCACATTTTTTTTGTACAATTTGACCGAGGACCAGGTTCACTGGATGTTCGAGTGGTTCCTTGCCGATGAACTCATCATCAGATCCAGGGATGTTCCGCATTTGGTGCTGATTGGGTTAAGGGGAACACACCCCTATGTTCCTGTCATGGTTTTGAGAGAAGTTGGTAGAAAACAAGTCATACCACGAGTCTCCAAAATGAGTCACTACAGATCCGATTTTCAGGATGACCATTCCCTACAAATGTGAGGCTCAGCACATGTGGCATTTGAAGAATATCGTGAAAAAGGATACCATTGAGCTAGATCGATATCACACCGATCATGTGTACTTCTACCCATCATGGTTAGAAGATAACATAACAGGAATATTTGAGCCAAGGGTTGGTCAAGGAAACAGGGTCATAGATGAAGTCGCTGAAGCACAAGTGAAATATGAAAGGCTACGCAAGAGGGTCCTAAAATCCGAAGCCAAGCATCTGGAGCAACACAAGTTTGAAATGGAATCAATCAATGAGTGTAAAGAAATGGCTTCAAGGTCGGCAGAAAGGTTGAAGTACTTGGAGCAGGGTCTAATGGAACTGGAGGGGACGATAAGGAAAATGGTCGTAGATTGTCAGAATGCAGAAGGCAAAGAGGGAGGACATCTAGCTAGGGAATACCTGCTGCTGGACATGCACGACCTGGGGAACTTGATTGATGGATCCAAGAAGGCCAAATATGGAGAACGTCCTTCCGGGACCAAAGAGATTAGGTTTATCTGTTTTGAGTCATTTTAGAATTCAAATGTAATAAGGCAGATGTCATTAGTAACTTATTTATTTATCATCATTTTAGATCCGTCCTATTTATTACATTAATGAAATGAGGCATTTATCAGCATTAAATCTCTCCAAATCTATTTGTCGCTATGCCTACCTCGGGCACAATGAGGTTCCCCAAATTAAGACGCGAATTTACGTTTCCGCAATACATGTTTAAATCCTCCAAACGCTTTTCAGAATCCTTACTGACTTGTTTACCTTTTGTTTTTCTTTATTTTTATTATAGCCATCCCCTAAGGTTGGTTCGCGCATACTGGCATCGTCAGCATACCACACCAGATCTAGAGGCCCTCCACCTCCTCCTCCTCCGAGTTATTCCGAAAAGTAGACGAAATGCTAAGATGGATGATTTGAGTGGTATCCGAAAAGAAAATACTAAGAATATTGAAACTTCAGACGGTCGGAGTACTCCGGCCTCAAATGATTTGGTCCTACGATTGGAATATAAAATACTGGAGTTACAAGGAAAAGTTGAGTAAGTCCGCAACTTGGTATACCTCTCCCTCACCCTAAACATCCCAGACGTCAACCAACAAAATTCTCAAAACCCAGCTCCTCCTCAAAACACGCCAAAACAACATCCACAAAATCCTCCCACACCCCATCAATATGCAACTCCTCCCAAAAATCCTAATCCTCCACCAGTACCCACTCCTCCTCAACACCAACATCTTCCTACTCAGTACCCGCATACCACCTATCATACTCCCCAGAATATCCCGCAACCTATCCCTGTTCTGCAAAACTCCACTAACGATCACCACTACACTCCAACCCCCGACACCCACCAAAACAATCCCATATACGTGGAAATCGTACTTCACTCTACTCAACCAGCACCATACACTCAAGAATTTTCCGAGAAGGACCTGCTCATTTACAACATGTCCGAAGAGCTAAAGAAGCTCGCGAGACGAGTCCAGGGTGTCGAAGAAGGCAAAGGAATCGAAGGTCTGAATTATGAGGTTCTGTGCATTCAGCCAGACGTGGATTTGCCAGATAGTTACAAACCTCCTAAGTTCGAAATGTTTGACGGAACAGGTGACCCGAAAGTACATTTGAGAACATATTGTGATAAGCTCATGGGTGTTGGAAAAGATGAAAAGATTCGCATGAAACTGTTCATGAGGAGTCTCACTGGAGTTGCCCTATCTTGGTATATCAGTTAGAATCCCAAGAAGTGGGTTGATTGGGTAAGCATGGCGTCTGACTTCATGGATCAATTCCGGTTTAACACAGAGAATGCACCCGTTTTCTTCTACATACAAAATCTAAAGAAGAAATCAACAGAGACTTTCCCCAAGTATGCTACTCGATGGAGGTCAGAAGCTGCAAAAGTCAGGCCAGCATTAGAAGAAGAGCGAACAAATTCTTCGTCAGGGCCTAGGATCCCCAATATTATGAAAGGTTAATGGTCATCGAAAATCACAAGTTTCTGACATCATCAAACTCGGAGAAAGGATTGAAGAAGGGATCAAGAGTGGGATAGTGACCAATTTCGGGGCATTGCTGGCCACGAACAAAGCATTGCAGTCAGGGGGTATATCAAAGAAGAAAGAAGTAGGGGCAGTAATTGTGGCCCAAAGCCCAAAATCTCCACTCACATACCAAACACCTCCACCCACATACCAACCCTCACCTACCAGATATTCTCAATCCGCCACCACCCATCACACTTACAACACCCAACCAGCCTATTAGCATTCATCTCCAGCCCGTCAAAACTATCAAAAACCCAGACCCAATTTTAATCGCAGGGCGCCTAGACAATGTACCCCTATTGCTAAACCCAATGACCAACTATATGAAAGATTGAAGTCTGCTAGATATGTTACCCTCATTCCTGTTGTTGCAATGGAAAACTCCTCCCAGTGGGTCAACCCAAACAAAACCTATGCATATCATTCTGGCATGAAAGGGCATACTATGAATGAATGTCGCACCCTGAAAGATAAGATTCAAACCCTGATTGATACAAAAGTCATACAAGCAAAGGAAGCTACGCCAAATATCCGCAACAATCCCCTCCCAGATCATAGGGGTGAAGGGGTAAATTTGATAGAGACTGATGATGAATGGGATCCTGAGGGGTCGATCAGGCTTATTCGGGAAGGTGATGACCCTAAACTTGCAGTCACACTCACTCCTATTGTGGTATAGATACATCCTCCAGTCGAAGTATAAGTAGCTACATCAGTCCCATTTGAAATTGAAGTAACATCACCTGTAAATGCACCAACTCCGTTTGAGGTAGAAGTATCCACACCCTTCACTGTGACAGTAGCACCCACACCTCCTTTCAAGTCCAATGCCATACCTTGGGATTACGTTGCCGAAGCTAGGAGAAAGGGAAAAGCAAAGATGGAAGAATCTGGTGTCGCACAGGGGATGACCAAAACTGGAAGGATATATACACCCGAAAGTTTGGGAAGAACAAGCAAGGAAGCTGCTACCAAATAACCCGTCATTGAAACTGGTCCAGATGATCTTTGGAGGAAAGTACATGCAAGAGAATACTTTGTCGTCGATCATTTGAACAAGACTCCCGCCGAGATATCCATCATGTCACTATTGAAAAATTCTGAGGCGCATAGGAGTGCTCTGATAAAGGTGTTAAATGAAGCTTACGTATCCAACAACATCACCAATGGAGAGATGGCCAACATGGTAGGGCAAGTACTGGAGAATCACAAGATCACCTCCCACGAGGATGAACTACCACCTGAAGGATTAAGCCACAACAGGGCATTACATATCACAATACAGTTCGAGGACAAATTCATCGCCAGGGTCTTAATAGATAGGGGTTCAAGCCTCAACATTTGTCCATTGATTACTCTAAAAAGGTTAGGCAAAGATTTCCATGAGATACGAGTAAGGAGTATGAACGTGAAAGCATTTGATGGATCTCAAAGGGCCACGATTGGGGAGATTAACCTTTGTTTGCAGATGGGACCAACTTGGTCCGATGTTGAGTTCCAAGTACGAGACATATCAGCTACATACAATCTTCTATTGGGACGAACTTGGATACATGCAGCTGGGGCTGTGGCTTCCACGCTACACCAGACAATGAAATTCGAATGGAACCATCAGGAGGTAATCATTCACAAGGATAGAAGTAACCCCATTTACATCAGTCAAACTATTCCGGTTGTCAAGAATAGAAGAAGGCTGGGTGGAGAGACTTATCACCGCATTAAGAATGTCAACGCAATTGATAAGGACAAGTGGTGGAGTAACAAAATAGAAAGCATACTGGCATAGTCTGGGTATGAACCCGACAACGGGCTTGGGAAGAAACTCCGGGGCATTACCAAACCGATAGAGTTGAAACGTCACGGCACAACTTTCGGGCTGGGATATCCATACACCTGGCAAGAATATAATGATTGGTTGCCACCATGGCGTGGTCCTTATTACCCTCTCAAGCAGCTAGTGCCACATCTGAGTCAGACTTTTCACCAGGCCAATACAATATGGGGATCTTTAGAGGAAGAAGCTTTGGCTGTGTTGAGAAATTTTTTCCTAGAAGGCCAGAATATGGATTGCAATGTGATAGTTGAGGAGGAGGAGGAAGACGGCCTCACCATTCAGACAGTAGAGAAGGGAGCTGTTCTCAAGAATTGGACTGCCACACCATCCCGGGCCCGCCGAGTTCCTGGGTAGCTTGGAAGTTAGACTGACTTGTTTTAATAGCCATGCTAGGCATTTAAGATATTTTCAGTAATTTTGTTTTAAAGACGCATTTTGTTTCGAAATAATTGCTCGAGTCATCGAGCCGTACCTGTTTTGAATATTTTCAAATTTAATCAATGCATTGCTATTTAGTATTCATTATTATCTTATACTTTTTTCTTCTACAGCGTTATTATTACTTTTCCCGATGAACCGATGACTGTGACATGTAATGAGACAACGCAATATAAGGATAGTGACTCAGAAGAAGAGGATGAAATACCTAAGGAAGTTGTCAGAGATGTTGAGAATTTTAAGAACAAGCCTAAGTCCAATCTGGACGAAACCGAAGCAATCAATTTGGGAGATTCCAAAACCGTCAAAGAATCTCGCATAAGCATTCACTTATCACCGTTAGAGAAAGAAGAGTACACTCGTTTCCTGAAAGAATATGAGGATATTTTTGCATGGTCATATGATGACATGACCGGTCTAAGCACATCCATAGTGGCTCATAAGTTGCCCACCAATCCAATGTGTCCGCCGGTGAAGCAGAAACTCAGAAAGTACAAGCCAGAAATGAGCCTAAAAATCAAAGAGGAAGCCACTAAGCAGATCAAAGACAAAGTCCTCAGGGTAGTTGAGTACCCAACCTTGTTAGCCAACATTGTGCCGGTTCCGAAAGATGGCAAAGTCAAGGTGTGTGTTGACTATCAGTATTTAAACAGAGCAAGTCCCAAGGACGATTTCCCACTGCTAAATACATCCTAATCGACAATTGCACCATGCATAAACTCTAATCTTTTGTAGATTGCTTCACGAGTTATCATCAGATCTGAATGGACGAAGAAGACGCAGAGAAAATAGCCTTCATTACACTGTGAGGAGTGTAATGCTACAAAATGATGCCATTCGGTCTAAAGAATGTTGGGGCTACCTACATGAGAGCCATGAGGACCATCTTCCATGATATGATGCACAAGGAAATAGAGGTGTATGTTGACGACGTCATCATCAAATCCAAGAGGGCCGCAGATCACTTAGCAGACTTGAGAAAGTTCTTTGACAGGCTAAGAAGGTACAATCTAAAACTGAACCCCGCAAAATGTGCATTCGGGGTTCCCACAGCAAAGCTGTTGGGGTTCATTGTTAGCCAGCAAGGAATGGAGTTGGACCCATCCAAAGTTAAGGTTATCCAAGAGTTACCACCACCAAAGAGAGAAAAGGACGTGATGAGCTTCCTGAGATGTCTCAACTACATTAGCCGTTTCATAGCACAGTCCACAGTAATATGTGAGCCGATTTTCAAGATGCTGAAGAAGGACGCTGCAACTAGTTGGACCGAGGACTATCAAAAGGCTTTTGACAAGATCAAGGAGTACCTGTCCACACCACCAGTTTTAGTCCCACCAGTTTTAGATGGAGCTTTTGCTTGCGTTCTGGGGCAGCACGACAAGACGGGGAGAAAAGAACAGGCCATCTATTACATGAGTAAGAAGTTCACTCCTTATGAAGTACGGTACTCTCTGTTGGAACTTACTTGCTGTGCTTTAACCTGGATAGCTCAGAAGCTGAGGCACTACTTCTATGCTTATACAACATACTTCATATCAAGAATGGATCCTTTGAAATACATCTTTCAAAAGCCCATGCCACTGGAAAGCTGGATAAATAGAAAATCTTGCTGAGTAAATTCGACATCGTCTATGTAACTCAGAAGGCAGTCAAGGGACAGGCACTAGCAGACTACCTTGCTGAAAACCCTATGGGATGAGAATACAAACCCTTGAAAACGTATTTTCCCGATGAAGAAGTATCATTCGTAGGAGAAGACATTGCTGAAGCCTACGACGGTTGGAGAATGTCCTTCGATGGGGGCGGAAAACTTCAAAGGAGTCAGCATTAGAGCCTTCTTGGTATCAGAAACTGGCCAACATTATCCGGTATCTGCGAAACTCAAATTCCCCTGGACCAACAATATGGCAGAATATGAAGCTTGCATATTAGGGCTCAACATGGGTGTTGATATGAGTATTCAGGAACTACTAGTAATCGGCGATTCAGATCTGCTTGTGCACCAGGTACAAGGAGAATGGGCTACCAAGAATTCAAAGATATTGCCATATCTACATTATGTAGAAGAAATGAAGAAAAGGTTCACTAAGATAGCGTTTCGGCACGTCCCCAGGATCCAGAACAAGATTGCTGACGTATTGGCTACTTTGTCATCAATGATACAACATCCGGAAAAGAACTTCATTGATCCCATTCCAGTAAAGATCCATAATCAGCCAGCATATTGTACCTATGTTGAAGAAGAAACGGACGGAAAACCTTGGTTCCACGACATTCAAAGAGTATTTGGCAAAAGGAGAGTACCCGGAGCATGCGAACCATACTCAGAAACGCACGCTTCGGAGGTTGTCCAATCATTTCTTCCATAGCGGAGGAACCTTATATTGAAGAACTCCTGATCTAGGACTATTAAGGTGTGTCGAAGCAAAGGAAGCTTCTAAGTTGCTCGAGGAGATACATGCCGGGACCTATGGCCCACATATGAATGGCTTTGTCTTGGCCAAGAAGATACTCAGGGTAGGTTACTTTTGGATGACCATGGAAACAGATTGCATCCGGTATGTTCAGAAGTGCTACCAATGTCAAATACATGCATATATGATAAAAGTTCCGCCGAACGAGCTTAAAGCAACAAGTTCACCTTGGCCTTTTGCTGCTTGGGGAATGGATGTCATTGGTCCGATCGAGACCACCGCCTCAAATGGGCATCGGTTCATTTTAGTGGCTATCGACTACTTCACTAGATGGGTTGAAGCCGCATCTTACAAAGCTGTGACTAAGAAGGTCGTTGCAGATTTTGTTCGCGACCAAATTGTTTGTTGGTTTGGGGTTCCAGAGTCCATCATCACTGACAATGCCGCCAATATCAATAGCAATTTGATGAAAGCCATGTGTGAGACTTTCAAAATCAAGCACAAGAATTCCACAGCATACATACATCAAATGAATGGAGCCGTGGAAGCTGCCAACAAAAATATCAAGAAGATACTGAGGAAAATGGTAGAGAATCACAAACAATGGCACGAGAAGCTACCATTCGCCTTAATGGGATGCCGTACCACAATCCGCACATAAACCGGGGCAACCCCCTATCTGCTGGTTTATGGTACTGAGGTTGTCATTCCTGCAGAGGTGGAAATTCCTTCCTTGAGGATCATACAAGAAGCCGAGCTCAGCGATGCAGATGGATAAGGAGCCACTATGAGCAGGTAGCCCTCATAGACGGAAAGAGGATGAACACGTTATGTCACGGTCAACTTTATCAGAACAGAATGTCCAGAGCCTTCAATAAAAGAGTCAAGCCGAGACAGTTCACACCAAGGCAACTGGTGTTGAAGAAGATCTTCCCGCATCAAGATGAAGCTAATGGAAAATTCTCTCCCAACTAGAAAGGTCCTTACATGGTTCACATAGTATTGACAGGAGGAGCACTCATACTCGCAGAGATGGATGGGGAAATTTGGCCAAAGCCAATCAATTCAGACGCAGTCAAAATATATTATGTGTAAACTGAGACGCAGTCAAAATCATCTTATGCTTTTCTATATGATGTAACTTGAACTACGCTCGACCTGATTCCTGTTTAAGAGGGGATACGTAGGCAGCCCTGTGGATTCGGTCACAATTCAATAAAATTTCTATTTTCCCCACCATCAGAAACTGGGACAGAATTTTGAGGAGGACCCTCA
Organism: Nicotiana attenuata; assembly: GCF_001879085.1. Classification (NCBI taxonomy): domain Eukaryota; kingdom Viridiplantae; phylum Streptophyta; class Magnoliopsida; order Solanales; family Solanaceae; genus Nicotiana; species Nicotiana attenuata. The sequence goes on from NC_031995.1 coordinate 51,157,288, forward strand.
AAATTACGAAGCAAGTTCAGCCAACCACAACGTATGGGGCAGTCTGAAATGTTGTCTAGTTAACTGGGGTGGAATTTTGAGGAGGACCCTCAAAATTCTACGGCAGAAGAAGTTGCGATGCCTCTAATCGTGTCACAGTCACTGGTTCATCTAACTAATTTTAAACTATATTTTACTATGTCTTTGAAAGTTATGCATGCATAAAACTCTGCTTTAGCAAATGCTTCCCCAATAATTTGAACGGGATCTTCAGACAGGGCGGAGCAAATCAAGCAAGCAGAAGAAGGCACGAACCAACCTTCCCCCTACAAAACTCACGATTTTTTTGAATGCGGAAACAAGGAATATGCACACCTTGGAATCACAGTCTTCATAACAACAAAAATACCAAGCTCATTCCCAGCTAAGAAATATTTTGCTATCACCTATTATCTATTCATTTGCATGAGACTAAGCTCTGTCTCAATCCTGCATGAGGCTAAGCCTTGCCTCCCTATTTGCATAAGGTCAAACATTTCCTTCACCTTGCATGAGGCTAAGCTCCGCCTCCCACCCTGCATAAGGCTAAGCACTGCCTTTGATTTGCATGAGACTAAGCTCTGTCTCAATCTTGCACGAGGCTAAGCCCTGCCTCCCTATTTGCATAAGGCTAAGCATTGCCTTCACCTTGCATAAGGCTAAGCACTGCCTTCTATTTGCATGAGACTAAGCTCTGTCTCAATCCTGCATGAGGCTAAGCCCTGCCTCCCTATTTGCATAAGGCTAAGCATTGCCTTCATCTTGCATAAGGCTAAGCACTGCCTTTTATTTGCATAAGGATAAGCATTGCCTTCATCTTGCATAAGGCTAAGCACTACCTTCTATTTGCATTAGACTAAGCTCTGCCTCAATCCTACACAAGGCTAAGCCTTGCCTCCCTATTTGCATAAGGCTAAGCACTGCCTTTCATTTGCATAAGACTAAGCTCTGTCTCAATCTTGCATAAGGCTAAGCTCTGCCTTATCTTTGCATGGGACTAAGTCCTGTCCTGAACCTTGCATGAGGCTAAGCCCTGCCTCCCTATTTGCATAAGGCTAAGCATTGACTTCATCTTGCATCAGGCTAAGCACTGCCTTCTCTCCGCATAGGACTAAGCCCTGTCCGAATCTCGCACGAGACTAAGCACTGTCTCTCTTGCACTATTCTCTTCTCTCGGGCTAAGCTCTGGCCCAACTTCATACAAGACTAAGCCTTGTCTTGTTACTTCTAGCATCATGTCTTTGCACCTCATGGCTAAAATATTGCCAACTCGTCCGAAGGCGTCATAGTCTGAAGGCACCATCCTCATAGCCGGAAGACACCATGCCATGGCTTGAGGATCTCTCAAACTTGAATATCATTATTCAAAGGCGTCATGGTTCGGAGGAACCATTTTCATGGCCCGAGAACATCATTTCATGGCCTGAGAATCCCTTACCGCGCAATTCATGGCCCGGGACATCATGGTCTAACAACGTCATCCTCAACCGCCCGGAGATAATTCTCATGGTCCGAAGGGAATTTGCATCATGTTTAAATTGACACAAAGATACATGCTTGCAGTGCATATTTTGATTTTCAAGTAACCTGATGAGAAACCATTATCTCAAGAGGAGCAATCCCGCTCCAGTTCCTTCATACTATTCAAACCTGACCTCTCACCGTAGCCATTTCATCTATTCGAAACCTTGTATTCCGACTTTGTGATAATTCCATCGCTATATTTCGCCGGTAGATCCAGAACTACACACGACCTGATTCCTGTAAAATCAGGGATATATAGGTAGCTTGGAAACCAGAGTGCGGCCTATGTCTCTCAAATCACCCTATTTGTTCAAAATTGGCCATCATATCTTTACCCGATAACTCTTTCATCCTTCCCGGGTAAAGAGGGGCAGTTGTTGATACCCAATTTTTACCTATATTATTTTCAAAATGCATATATATCTCCAAAACAATGCATGAGCATCTGCGTTTTTAAAGGATTTTTAATTAATTTATCCCGGTATTTTTATTATATAAATAATTACTTATTGCATCATAAATGGTTTTTATGATAATTTTATTGCTTAATTCTATCATTTATATTTATATTAAGTTTTAATTATCTTATGTATAACCCTATTTACATCTGTAGGCTATAATTGTAATAACTTTGCAATAATAGCCTATATGTGCATAATTAATTTATTTCTACAAGAAAATGACCTTTTATATTTTTTATTATATTAAGTAATTATTTTGAATCATTTTTATGCATAAATATCATGTTTTTATCATTTGTTAGCTATTTTCATAAATTATTTTATCAAATTAATTGGGTATTTAACAGATAGCCTCTTTTAATTTGATTTCTTTTCGAACCTGGCTAAAATTACTACCCCAAAACAATTAAATCATAACCCATAACCCAATTTCCTATAACCCGCCCAAACCCGGATGTAATCATGGCCGTTGATCCTAGAAGATCAACGGTCCAGGATCCATTTCCTTTTTAATTAATCCCTAACCCCCCTAAACCTAATCATTTCCCAAATCCCGCCGCCCCTGAATCCCTTCCTCCTCTCTTCACTCCCAACCTTCCCCTACCCTAGCCCATCGTCACCTGAACCCCTTCAATCCATGGGGTTTCTCTTCGATCTTGGGCCCTATCCGGCCTCCTATCTCTACTGTTTGTTCGATTTCCATGTTATTGTGATGGAGTCTCAAAGAGATTCGAACAGACTTGGTTCAAATCCCTCAGTCTCTTGATGAATCCATCTGTATTCACCTATTATTTGTGAGTATTATCATTTTTTTGTTTTCATGGCTTCAAATCTCCGGTCTAAGAATCGATTTTTCTACCTATGTTTATTTTTTGCACAAACCTAACCATTTCCGGCCATATAGGCTCAGATCTCTTTAGATATGAAGTATTTGGAGTTTGTTTAATATTTTCCTTTAAGAGTATTCCGTTTTTACCGCTATTATCTACCGATTTCACATTTTCCCTAAAGAACTAGGGTTTCATCTTTTTTAAGTTTCTGCAAATGTTTTAAAATGCCTAAAGGCTCAACTCCGGCCTTTCTTCTTTACTGTTCGACTAATTTCTTTGCTTGATGTTTCATCTCTGTGTTTTGATATGCTTAAAGTTTTCCGTTATTTGATTATTTATCTCACTGTTCTTGCCCGCTAACTTTGGCTCTGTCAAATAAACTGACTAATTGATTTATTTTCCTAATTAGGCTTTGAAATTATATTTTCTTTTAAAATTGGTATCTCTCTGAGATTTCTATTTATTCTTTCCTTATATGTGACTCGTAATTGGTACTGCCTTCCTTAATTATGCTACTGGCCTAATTTCTGGATATTGATTGTTTTGACCGAACTATAAAGGGTCTTTAGACTTATTGCTTACCTTATTTAACTTCAATCCTGTCTGCTGACCGATTTCGTGTTGATTCTCCTTAATTTAAGTGATATTTTTGGATTCTGTCTTATTAATTTATTGGGTCTAGCCCTAATTAATTGATTAATTGATGTTGCATGCCTTATTTGTGAACTCTTGATTTTCCTGCCTTATTTGTTTACGTTGCTGAATGCTATATAATCCTGCACCATTCTGATATTTTAAACACAGAAAAAGACCTACACATACACACACACATATTGCTTACAAGCACACACTGATACACACAAACTCTTACTTACACACTTACAAAATTTAAGTTCTTTTGATTTGATGCACTGTCTAGCCGGCTGAAAGCCAAGGCTAGACTCTTGGATTCCACTTGCCTCACCTTCCTGTTTGCAATCTCCTTAACTGGTATGCCTCAATTTCTGTTATCATGTTTTATTCTATATGTTATGTAGTCAGTTTACTATAGACATCAACATGCTTCTGTTTTAATATCTATTTCCTCACCATCTTTTTCTCAAATGCTAGGCTGTAGTTCTTATTCAAAGTAACTTATATGATTAGCTTATTTCGAACCTCGATATGTTCTGTTTATTATATGTTTCCAGTTTACTTTCCACTAGTATGATTTAGTCCTTATAATCTCTTTGTTCTATATGTCTGTGTGGTTAGGACATATAGTTCATGTTTTGTTCTTCTTATCTTGCTCTGTTCATGGTAATTTCAGCATGTTTCTCTGCTTAATACATGTCTATGTGATTCCAACTAGTAATAATTAGTAAGCTAAGTAACCTTCAATAATATGAGACTTTGTTTAGATACTACGAATATGTGTAGGCAGTTCTGTCTATAATTCAAGTGTCCCTGCTCTTCTTGTGATTGTTTAGTTACTGATATCTATGCCTGGACCAATCTACTAAATGAGGTTTCTGTTCTATTTGCAGTCTTTTGAACCTGTTTTCCCCCAAAAGATCGAACTGCTTTCCTAAAACTTTCCCCTGCCCCCTTATACACTATTTTCAAACTTCTACTCTTAGTTATCTAGGGTCCTACCACCCCCAGTGTGAGCACTGTCTAGGGTTCATGAGACTCCTCTGAACTTTGACACATTGGGGTTGGTCTTCCAACCTGTTACAAAACTGTTTCCTTTGAATGGTTCTGGTGTGAGCATTGCCCGGGGTCCCTAAGGCCCTTGGGAGCTTTGACATATCAGAAGCCCATTTGTGTATTATGGATAGACTACCTGTGTACATCAGACTTGCTTGCTTGAAGGCCTAGTTTCCAGGTTGATGTTGGGCCTGCTAAGGCTCCCTATAGTGTAATGAATAGCTTTTTGTAATTCATTCATATTGGTCTGTAATAATGTAATAATCCTTGTAAAAACAGATATGGGGTTATTAGTAAAAGCTGGGGAGGGATTTTTATATATCTTTGTCAGGCTCGGGTAGAAACCATGTCTCTAGGTTGTTGTGATGATTCTTTATGTGCATACCATTAAAAATCATTCCTATAGGATCTTGTCTCACCGTTTGAAATCTGGAGTTTCATACATGGCCTCCTAGAAATACTTTTTATTGGTTGTTTTATCAATTATGCATAAAGAACCCATGTTTCACGCATATTTTCAAATCTAAATATGCATTAGAGATCACGTATATAGGATCTTCCTTGCGCAAATCACTAAATTTGTATGACATTCTGTTAACGTCTCTGTGCACTTAGATATCATGTCTATAGGAAATAATTATAAAATCAGTTCTGCACTTAGATATCATGCCTATAGGAAATAAATATAATAAATCAGTTTTGCACTTAGATATCATGTCTATAGGAAATAACACTAACTATCAGTTTCAGCAATTAGAAATCATGGGTAAATTAGAAATCATGCCTGTAGGATCTAAAAGATAAAATCTTCCTATTAAAATCAGTGACCCGTTTATAAACTGTAGTCTCTAATTAACAGTTTAGATACCATGTTTATAGAATTCTGCCCGGTTACCACTTAGGCAAACTGATAGGGTAATTAAAGAATTCTGGGACGAAAATTGTGATTTCTTACTGTTTGAAAACGTGCCCAGATACAGAGTATTAACAAATCAGTAAGCAAACTGATAGAAATCGCTTCTCGCTTTAATAAAGCTGTTGTATATTCTATTCATGCTCATCTAGATATCCTGCCTATAGGATCCTAAACTATAAAAATTTTGTTTGTTTGAATTACTTGCATTGGTTGGCTTTTTGTGGAGGTTAACATGAGCCCCTTTAATTGCTCCTTATGTGACAATCCTATATGAACTTTTGTTTTTGCTTAGCTTTCTAATTTTTAAGCAACGCAGGTGAGTCTAGATCCATCCAAAAATAGAAGTCCTAAACACCTCCAGGACCATAGGTAAGGGACGGGTAGTGCATGCATAAGGTACGTATTAGAAGCTACTAGAACGCATAAGGTACGCATTAGAAGCTACTAGAACGCTTAGGTAATAATTGAAAGATAGTAATCGGGTAGTAAAGGAGATGATGATCTGTGCGCTAATGCTATGCGTAACATCCCAATTTGGGGAAAGATACCAAGTATTTCATGGAAATGATCCTATAGGCTAAAAAACGTATGACCCCTTTAATTCTTGTTTTAAATTAATTATCTATTTGCTTTTAATTATTTAACTTTCCTCTAAAGACTAATTCTCTTATTGAGTTTGGCCGGGACCCACCGTTGTGGACCTCGAGGGGTGCCTAACACCTTCCCCTTGAGGTAATTTCGAGCCCTTACCCAATCTCTAGTGATGTAAACTGGTTTCATGAGTTATTTGCTTTAGGGTGCCCTAATGCCCTTAATCCGTTAGGTGGCGACTCTCCAAATCCCAATCTCCATCCCATAAGGAAGGGAGTTGTCCCAAAATGTCGAAACCTGGATTCCGCGAGGAAAAAGGGAGCGTGGCAGCATGACGACTCTGCTGGAAAAAATTAGGCTCTTACCATAACAAACTTGCTTTTTGTGAATTAGTCTTAAGCATGCTTTATTCTGTTAATACGTGCATACCCTTTTCCTTTCCCATTTATCTGGATTTAATTACCTATTTTCAAGCATTTATGATTTCCTTTATTATAGAAACTGGCTTGTCTCCTTGTTTTCTTTCTTAAACGTCTTTCAATTATTAAATACCGCATTTATCATTTTTAACGTGCAAATACGAAAAGGCTTATTTGCGGTAAAACTAGTCAATCAACGGTGCAGTCAACGGTTCTGTACCTTTCCTCCTCAACTTGTCTGCTTGAGGGTACCAGTCTAGACTTCTATAGAAACCTTGCTTTGATAAATAATTGTACATGCATCATGGTCAAACCTAGCCGGGGTTAATATGGTTTCCATATAATAACCCTCTAAGAAAGCCTTGTCCAAAGTTCACCGGGATTTTCTCAATCCCAATGGACGCAATCACGATATGTGCATTATTTGGAGAGATAAATGCCGACATGCTAATCATTAATGTGCACGTAGTCGAATCCAGGGGGGCAAGGGTCTAACTCTATTTATTTTGCAGAAAATGAGGCACGAGTCCCCAGGTTTGGCATGGTCCGAAGTATACCACCGTTGTTGTTGGACTGGTGGGAAATCTTTCGACAAGCGATAAAAACCACGTGAAAAGGGTTCTTGGAAAATTACATTCCTTATTAGACATTCAACCAAACAACATGCTGATCGAAGCTGATACTATGTTTTGGGACAGAGAAAGAGTTGTATTCCATTTTGGTGACATAGAAATGACTCCTCTCCTGGAGGAAATCGAAGGTTTCGGTGGATTACCATGGGATAGTACCGGTTTAGTAGTACCAGAAAATCGCAATACTAGGGGGTTTTTGAAAATGATGGGCCTGAGAAAGAATGAGGACTAGAGTGCCTGAAGAAGTCTTACATACCCTTTGACTTCCTCTATGAATGATACGGACACATCATATCTTACCGTATCTTTCATGATAAATTCTCCATCACTTCCCTAGGTTGGACTCATCGCAGGGTTTTTGTGTTCATCGTCAGCTTTCTGGGTATGATAGTGTTACTAAGCCAAGGGGACAAATTTCACACCAGGTTGGCCATGGTAACCAAAGCTTTAATGGAGGGAATCGAAGGAAAAACCTATACTATTGTCCCGGAGATTATAGCAGACATATACCAGGCTCTGGACCGTTGCAAGAAGGGGTTCAAACACTTTGAGGGTTGTAACTTGCTACTAAAGATTTGGTTGTTAGAACATCTTCAGAGGGGTCAATATTGCCAAGAGTTTCCACGGACACCATGGAACGATCACTTCGCTTTCCACCATCCTAAAAGAATGACCTTTGTCCCAGACAGATTTGCACAGGCAGAGAACGCTACAGAGTGGGAATAGTTTTTCAACAATTTGACCGAGGACCAGGTTCACTAGATGTTTGAGTGGTTCCCTACCGATGAATTCATCATCAGATTCAAGGATGTTCCGCATTTGGTGCTGATTGGGTTAAGGGGAATACACCCCTATGTTCCTATCAGGGTTGTGAGAAAAGATGGTAGAAAACAAGTCATACCACGAGTCTCCAAAATGAGTCACTACAAAGCCGATTTTCAGGATGATGCCATTCTCTACAAATGTGAGGCTCAGCACATGCGGCATTTGAAGATTATCGTGGAAAAGGATACCATCGAGTCAGATCGATATCACACCGGTCATGTGTACTTCTACCCATCACGGTTAGAAGATAACATAGCAGGAATATTTGAGCCAAGGGTTGGTCAAGGAAACAGGGTCATAGATGAAGTCGCTGAAGCACAAGTGAAATATGAAAGGCTACGCAAGAGGGTCCTTGACTCCGAAGCCAAGCATTTGGAGCAACACAAGTTCAACATGGAATCAATCAACGAGTGGAAAGAAGTAGCTACAAGGTCGGCATAAAGGTTGGAGTACTTGGAGCAGGGTCTAATGGAACAGGACGGGAAGATAAGGAAAAGGGTCGTAGATTGTCAGAATGCAGAAGGCAGCGAGGGAGGACATCTAGCCAGGACATACCTGTTGCTGGACATGCATGACCTGGGGGACTTGATTGATGGAGACAAGAAGTCCAAATATGGAGAAGGTCATTCCGGGACCAAATAGATTAGGTTTATCTGTTTTGAGTCATTTTAGAATTAAAATGTAATAAGGCAGATGCCATTAGTAACTCATTTATTTATCATGGTTTTAGATTCGTCCTATTTATTACATTAATGAAATGAGGCACTTATCAACATTAAATCTCTCCAAATCTATTTGTCGCTTGGCTTACCTCAGGCACAACTAGGTTTCCCAAATTAGGACACGGATTTACGTTTCCGCAATACATGTTTAATTCCTGCAAATGCTTTTCAGAATCCTTACTGACTTGTTTACTTTTTGTTTTCCTTTATTTTTATTATTGCTGTCCTCTAAGGTCGGTTCGCGCATACTGGCATCGTCAGCATACCACACCAGATCTAGAGGCCCTCCACCTCCTCCTCCTCCGAGTAATCCGAAAAGCAAAGGAAAAGTTAAGATGGATGATTTGAGTGGTATCCGAAAAGAAAATGCATAGAATATTAAAACTTCAGACGGTCGGAGTACTCCGGCCCAGAATGATTTGGTCCTACGATTGGAATAGAAAATACTAGAGTTACAAGGAGAACTTGAGCAGGTCTACAACTTGACAAATCCCTCCCTCACCCTAAACGTACCAGAAGTCAACCAACAAAATGCTCAAACCCAGCACCTCCCCAAAATCCTAATCATCCACCATTACCCACTCCTCCTAAACACCAACATCTTCCTACTCAGTACCAACCAACCACCTACCAAAAGTAAATTTTGAAAGTAAATTTGGAACTGCCGGAGGGTTACAAACCTCCTATGTTCGAAATGTTTGACGGAACAGGTGACCCGAAAGTAAATTTGAGAACATACTGTGATAAGCTCGTAGGTGTTGGAAAAGATGAAAAGATTTGCATGAAGCTGTTCATGAGGAGTCTCACTGGAGATTCCCTATCTTGGTATATCAGTTAGAATCCTAAGAAGTGGGTCAATTAGGTAAGCATGGAGTCAGACTTCATGGATCGATTCTGGTTTAATACAGAGAATGCACCGGATGTCTTCTAGATACAAAATCTAAAGAAGAAATCAACGGAGACTTTCCACGAGTATGCTACTCGATGGAAGTCAGAAGCTCCAAAAGTCAGGCCAGCATTAGAAGAAGAGCAGATGAACAAATTCTTCGTTAGGGCCAAGGATACCCAATACTATGAAAGGTTAATGGTCATCGAAAATCACAAGTTCTCCGACATCATCAAACTCGGAGAAAGGATTGAAGAAGGGATCAAGAGTGAGATGGTGACCAATTTCGAGGCATTGCAGGCCACGAACAAAGCATTGCAGTCAGGGGGTATATCAAACAAGAAAGAAGTAGGGGCACTAATGGTGGTCCAAAGCCCAAAATCTCCACTCACATACCAAACACCTCCACCCACATACCAACCCTCACCTCCCAGATATTCTCAACCCGCCACCACCCATCACACTTACTACACCAGCCAGCCTATTATCATTCATCTCCAACCTGTCAAAACTATCAAAAACCCAGACCCAATTTTTATCGCAAGCCGCCCAGACAATTTACCCCTATTGTTGAACCCAATGACCAACTATATGAAAGATTGAAGTCTGCTGGTAATATTACCTCCATTCCTGCTGTTGCAATAGAAAACTCCTCACAGTGCGGCAACCCAAACAATACCCTAGATTAGAGCGACCATGACCATGTCGGCTTCAAAGATCTTTCTCAACTTCTTTTGCCTCATCCGCGCTAGTTGGCAAGTCCTTTCTTCATGACTTCTATCTCTGTTCATTCTTCTCTCAAGTTCCGTTCCCCACTCTGTTTTGGACTCTCCTCAGTGATGTGTATAGTGTGAGTATTTAATTGTGCAGTGAGTGGATCATTCTTGGAGGGGAAGAATACCTCTAAAATGTGTGGTCCTCCAAGTCAAGAATGAAAATCCTTTCCGGTCAATTCTTATGCCATTATCCATATATGTGCATTTTGTTTTTAATTAAAATGATACGAAATAAAAGTATGTATATGTAAAACGTGTGGACCCCTCTAGGTTGTTATGAGAATATTCTCACAAATACACACTTATGGTCACAAGGATCAAACAAAAAAGGGACACGTGAATGAGCAACAAAAATGGAAAAATATTACGAAACTTAGCTCAAAGTAATAATATAAAATAAGAAGATAGACAACAATGTAGAGAGAAAGAAAGGAGAGAATCTATTTCTTCCATGTATTCAAGTGTGTACAATGTGATGCCCAAACCCTCTATTTATAGGATGATATAGGTAATACAAAGGGATGCCATAAACATGGTATTAACTATTGAGAACATGGGGGAAGATCATGGAGGTGTGGGAGTTACATCCATAATGGTAAGAAGTAGTGGGAGGTTAATGGAGAAAAGTAGTGGGTGTTACTCCCTTAGGAGTTATGGACATCCACCATAATCAAGTATTTCATAACACTCCCCCTTGGATGTCCAAAGATAATGTGTCTCGTTAAAACCTTACTAGGAAAAAACCCTGTGGGAAAAAATCCTAGTGAAGGAAAAAGAGTACACATATCTTGTAATACGCATTACTTGTTGCCTCATTAAAAACCTTGCTAGGTAAACCCAGTGGGATAAAACCTTAGCTAAGGGAAAAAGAGTACAACGCGTATTTGCCTCCCCCTGATGAAAATATCACTTTATTTCTTGGAGACGACGAATTCCAAGCTTGTATAACAACTTCTTTAATATTGAGATCAGCAATGTCTTGGTGAATTATTCCGCCAAATTATTACTTGAACGAATTTCTTGAACATCTGTTTCATCTTTCTGTTGAAGATCGTCTCTACAAAGAAACTTTGGCTAAATGTGCTTTACTTTGTCTTCTTCAATATATCGTTCTTTCAATTGAGCTATGCAAGCAGCATTGTCTTTAATGTTATTGGAATCGTCTCTTCAAAGAAAAGCCACACATCTTGTGAAATGATAATATGACAATTCCTCACATACAAATAAATTGTTTGAAGAACGGACTTCAATAAATGCCTGCATTTGCATAAACAACAAAACCTTGACAATATTTGTTAGAATAAACAAATCTATATCAAGGATTCCGTTTGCAATATAATACTAATCATATTTCAATATCTCCATATAACCTTTATACTTTCAGTTGTTGGGACTATTCGTCCAACTTCATATTCTTCAAATGAAGTCAATTTATTATGACCATCTTGAACATTTGCTCCATCCTTCTTCAAGGAGTTTTATCTTTGAAACCGATTTGTCTATTACGCCTCATGCGTGCCATAAACTCTATCCATCATGGACGTTATTCTATTTGGAGCATTAGCAGCTGGAATATGACATTTAGCTTTGGGTCAGCAAATGTGCATGGCATTATTTTGAAAATGAATTATCACTTGAACTTCAAGTTCACATTTTCTTGTACGAGGATCTAGGTGAACTCATAATAATTCATTCCATGTATTACTTTTTCAGCTTCCCATTTTCTCCCCCTAATGTCGGATCACACACATTTTTCAACCTTCTTTGGGAACCCATCTTTGTGCATTTTGGCAGCACAATTAAATCATATGCATATCCATATTTCTAGATGGGAATATTTGGTTCCTGACCGTGAACCAATTGTGATGGGGAGAATTTATCATAACTTGTCGGCTAGATGCGTACAAGTGTTGTTGTTATATTAAATAATACACCTCATACCAAATTTCTATTTGGGAGTTCTGTTCTCATAACCAATGGCTTAGCTATAATTGGAGGCATACAATTTCTGCTAAACCAACTTGGATTTAAACCAGCATTATCAAAATAAATTATCATAATATATATTCTGGAACTGTGCTCTAATAATTGGAGCAAACAACCTTGCAAAAACCAAAGTGCAAGTTGATAACAAACGCACATGTGACCATACAATAGATGCATCTATTAAAATCATATAATAGTAAACGATCCACATGGCAGGTGACTGGGCCTATAAATATATCACCTTTTATTCGTTCCAAAAATCAAGGGATTCAATCCCAACCTTAGCTGGTGTATCATGAGAATAAGCAGCATAAGAGAATTCTTGAAAAATCTTCTATTTCTTCAATATATGCCAATGTGAATTCTCAATCAATTTTTCGCATTATAATTGAACCGGGATGGCCAACCGGTCGTGCCAACTAATATTTGTTTCAGAAATATTTAATTTACTATGGCATGTGATTCTATCACCATGCTTATACATCTGTAGTACAAATAGAAGAAAAGTCGGGTAACCTTTCATATTTACCCGGTATGATTATAGTAATAAGAAGATATTCAATCTTCCTTTCATTTATAGCATCAATATGCCAACCACTTTGGCTAATATGTTGAAACTCAAAAATTCTTTTTGAGACTTACTACAATATCAATGTCATGGACAATTTCATTTATCCGAGTAGTGACAAATTAGCTTTTCCGGAGCTCTTAATTAGTATTGTACTACAAGATCTTTTGTCACACCATCCATACGATGAATGTCTCCTTCATGGAGAAAATCAATAATTGTCATGGTCAAAATTATCATAAGCAAAAATTATTTCTTGCTTTAATTTTGCCTTTAATAACCTTTCATAAGGCATGCCACAATATTTTTTTGGCATACCACATGTACGCGACCAATGACATATTCATTATCTTTATTTCTCTCAAACCTCCCTTAGAGGTGAGTTGTGGTATTCAGTCAATCTTGCATAAGCATTTCTTATGCATTATTTGAATCACATATACATATTTCCACATTCACTTTCAAGAATGAGTTTGCATTTACAACGCATATCACAAGTCATATTCTCTTCAAGTGGACTATAATCATATGAGCATGCTTATTATTTTCATACCACATTGATGGCAAACATCATCTTCACATTTTGAGAACCCTTATTGTTCTCATTTTTACAATTACCATAATGATGACTATTATTATTGTCTTTGGCACACCCACGTTCATTGGTCAACCACTTGTCTTCATTTAGACTTATTATGCATCGCTATCACATTCACTTCAAGAATGGAGCAAATCAAGTGGGACAAATTTCATGCTTTTTCATGAAAAATACAATATTTTTCTTTAGTCATCATTATATCATCAATATGGTGCATTGGGACTCAAACCCAATGCCTTACCCATATAAAGACATATTAGGCCACATTGCACTGGAATGAAATCCAATATCTTATCATCATGGTGTACCAGGACTCGAACCCGATGTCTTACCCTATGATGCGGCGGGACTTGTACCCATCGTCTTACCCTCAACCAATATGTAATAGGCCAAAGCAAAAAAAAAAAAAACAGCTCCTATATAGAAGAGCATAGCAGTGGTGTAATTATATCAAAATATTTGTTAGGAGGCTATATCATTATTTAAGCGACAACCTAACATACTTTTATGAATTAATTTTTAAAACACAAGCATGATTTTATATGAGAATCCATCATGCATCACCAAGTAGCTAAAACGGAAGTTAAAGATGAGAACATGACAGAAGGATCATATCTAATTATAAACCAGTATAATTATAATTTATACTAGGTGTACATACCTCATCTGCCTTATTTATTAGAAATACGTATACCTTGTTTGTATGCTTATAATGATCAGTAGACAATATATGCTGATCTTTTTAGTCATATAAATAAAAGTTGGATAATCAAATTTCAATAATTTAATGCAACGCACATACATTCTGAAAAATATGAAAAGTACACGTAAATCATATGTCTAATACCAAAGGATTGCATTGTATTATATCATGAATTAAGTTATGTCTAACAACCATAAAAACAAGGAGTTATAATTTGTTGCTAGTTACTTTCTTCTACAATTTAGTTAATAATAGGATCCATACTTATTTCATATGAACAAAGAAAGAGACACACAATCCCTCTCTGTAACATGTTTTTATTCTGTTAATACCAGAGATGAAAGATCCAACCAATACTTAGTAAAAATTTATGAAGGATACAATTGCTAAGAAAAAAAATGGGAACATGTCTTATCTCTTGAATGTGAAATCATGTTAATTTAACTTATTCTTAATCCAACATGCACATCAGGAAGAATAAAGTAGAAAAAGAAAGTTATTCCTACAACATGATAATATGGTTCAAATGTTTAATGCACTTTTTTTTTCGTAGTATTATATTGTAATTCACCCCCAGAGACTTCAGTAAATCATTAATTTTTTTTTCTTCAATAAATATAATAACATATGAGTAGCAAGAGTTTGAAAACAAACCAGAACATCGCCAAGTGAACATAAAAGCTGAGTAGTTCGGTGTTAGCATTGACTTTGTGAAAGGCTTGAACAAACCTTGACTGATACAGTAAAAATCTATAGACATATGTAATCAAGTATTTCATAACAAAAAGATTATTTTAACAATTCCTTTCTTACATTTTGCTTTTGCCGTTCTTTCTTTTACTGTTCTCTCTCTCTCTCTTTTTTTATATAATTTTTTTAGTGATATAATGAAAATACTAGTCATATAATGAAAATAAAAAACATTAGGAAGAGATATACGTAACTATATTAACAAAAAAATAATCTAAATACTACTCCTAATTTAAATGAACAGTTTGTGATTTTTTGTTACACACTCTGCAAATACTTTCCATCCAAAATGCCCGATTCTGATCTTTTGATAACAAAGTAACAGTGCCATGTGCTTTAGGTACCCAAGTTTTGAAAAATAGAGCATTACATATCTGAGGTCAAAAGCATGAGGAGAACGTGATCAGCTCCGAATATATCTTTTTTTTTTGGGTTAACGGATATCTTATATAATTAATACTAAAGCATTACATCTGCAGTAGAAGCAAGTAGAGTTTGACATACTGATTAGTCGGAGAATGTAGATTAGTAGTACTACTAACACATGGGTTGTCTTGCCAGACTTTTAAAATCACTAGTAGGGCTGGGTATATATCGGGTAAAATCGAATAGCCCAAACCGAAAAAAGCTTATTGTGTTATCGGTATCGAGTTATTGGGTTAATGATTCGGTAATGGGTTAGTATTTTCTTATTATTGGGTTATCGGTTCAGGCCTCGATTTGTCAAATGTTATAACGGGTTAACCGATAACCTAATAAAATTTAATAAAATTATGATTTTACCTTAAGCATATAAATACATCCACGACTTCAGCCTTCAATGGTAACAGTGAGATGTACTCTTGAAATCCAATTTTGAGCTTCTTGAATGATTTGAGGTAGGATATAACCTCCTTAACATTCACTATTCTTCCTTTACTCACTTGCCGAATTAGCTACAAGATACTGTTTTTGATGTCTAGACTCCAATGAATTGTTCTTTACTTTTTTGCTTAGCTGCAGGTCAACTGTATGCAAAACTATTCCTTACTTTATTACTTCCTTTTCTTTGTTTGTAATATGAAAAATTGAGGGAACTTGTAAATGGTATCCTATAGTCAAGTAAGCAACTTACAGTGAGTAAAACAAAAGTATGTATTTTACAAGAAAAATAGAATGCGAAATGACTATGCTTGTAATCTGATTATGCAAACTTCAGTGATTGAAGTTCAGTCCATGTGCATTATATACTATGCTTCTTATTATTTTATCGGGTAAACCAATAACCGAACCGATAACGATCGATAAACGATAACTGATATTTTATCGATTCAGTTATCGGTTTAGCATATTTATAAACCGATAACACAACTGAACGGAACCGGACGATGCCCACCCCTAATCACTAGTAGGGATAGTCTTACTATATATTAGTCTTTTCTTGTCTCTGTCACACCCTTTTTTTACCTTAACTTATTTAAAATAGATAAAGTGATTTTTGAGATCAAAATGTTTACCACTGAAGGTGACAAAAACTGTGTTTTAAAGGATTTTTAGAGTCGTCACTTGACATTTTGTTTCGATGTGTCAAGTCACCGTTTAAAAAATAATAATTTAATGTATTAGGCCAAAACCCAATTCCTAAAGCATGTGTAAATTAATTTTTTAATGGGCCAGTCTTATCCCAATTCCCACGACCCAACAATCATTCAAAAATAATTTCATATCCAACCAATCAATCAACAAAATAAACATCCTACGAACAAACATCCAAACAATTTAAGGGAGATAGAACCAAAGAAAACTAAAAACAACAAAGTATAAAAAAATATAAGTCAGAGCCATCAAAAGGAGCCATTTAAAGAATTTTTATCACCCAAATTCCTAGAAAAAGATGATTGCTAGAAAGCATTTTGTACCAAATTTAATTAATATAACTATTCAATTAATGACCATGAAAATGTCTTTCTTTACCACCAACAGATGCAATTTCCCTAAGAATAAAAGTTGAAGTTCATGACTAAATCAATCTCACATATGCTCCAATGAATTCAAATTCAATTTTCATTTCAAATGAGAAAAGTTTGCACGAAATTATAAAGAAGTAGAACTCATTAAGCTTTAATTTATCTAGTGAAGAAAATTGATTCAAAGATTTGTCAGGTGAACAATCTTAAGGGCTATTTCTCGTGAGAAAATAAACTTTCAGAACTCAAGCAAGATTGAAGTACGACTAGGGTGGAAAATGGGCGGTTTGAACTGAACTTGGGCGGGTCAGAGTGGGCTAAATTAATAAATTGGTCATTGTCCAACCCAGCCCAAAGTTCACTTGGGCTAAGATAGGTTGAGTCAAGATGGGCTAAACAATGAGTCATAACGAACCCGCCCAACTTGACCCTACTTTTACAATATTTATAAGCAGTTAGGAATGGCAAATGGTACCGGGTGGGGCGGTTGCAGGGCAAATCTGCTTAAACCTGTGAAGACTTCAACCCGCCCCGCAAATCATTTGCTGTTTTAAACCGCCTCGCCCTGCACAAACTCGTTCCGCATAAATTTTTTAATTTTCATTTTTAATTTGAGAATATTATCAAAATATACCATATTCTGATGCATTATATTCTTCTTTTTAGAGAAATTTCATGAATGAGCGAGTAAGGGAGACGTGAATGAGCAACAAAAATGAAAAAGCATCTATGGTAGCATTCCTTCTTGCCTCGATGAAGAGCATCTATGGTAGCGTCCGTTGGGGTTGATAGGTTTTTACCATAAGATCTGAGTAACAATTAAATTTGTGTCGAGGTCTTAAAGATATGTGATTTTAGTCCAATACCAACTGATAATCAAGGAATCAAACGTATAAATTAAATAAATTGATTGAATCAAACCAGTATGCAAGCAAATCTCGACCTCGAGCTAAGGTGGCCTCAAGGTAGATCAGTAAGAACAATAAAGCTAAAAGACAATTCTGATGAGTAATAAGCAAGAAAGTGAAGAATGTATATTCCTTTTTCAATGATTGTTCCCGTTACAAATGAATGGGCTCCCCTTTATATAACAGGGGAGTCCTTAACAAGGTACATCTCCATTTTTAGTAGGGAATTTTATTGGGACAGCTGTCTAACCGCCTAGTACAAATCCGTACAAATTCGTTTCGGAATTTACGCCTTGATCTTAAGGCCGTTGCGAGAATATCGCTTTTTTCTATTACCAAAACACAATGGTATTATCACGAGGCTGGTCATATTCGGCCTCAATGTTCATCGAGCACTTCGATCTTCAAGCCTCGAACTCCGCCATCGGGCTCGAGCCCAGTCTATTTCGGATTCTTGAAGCGATTCCTCGAGCACACCTAATCAGGCATACCTGATTTTGACCGTATACAGATAGTCCCTGCGTTTCTTATAATAAGATGATAAGAAACGATTTGAGCCTCGGTTTTCCGGAGCCCCTGATGATGATGTCATCCCCGTGACGTAAGTGCTCGAGGTGATCAAAACGTCCCGTCGGTTCGCTTTTCCAAAATATTAAATGCGTGCCAGTAGTGGTCGACCACTAGCACCGCCGAACCGTCGCCGTTTACCTATAAATATGTCACGACCCCAAATACCGGTCGTGATGGCGCCTATCACATTACTAGGCAAGCCAACCCAACCATTTAATCACGACCCATTTTCCTTTAATAAGCCATTTTCCAACACGGGTTCAAATACCAAATTTTTCATAATAAGTATTTAAAACAACAAGATATATGCGGAAGTCAATAAAACATAAACTACACATCCCCAAGTATCTGGTGTCACGAGTCTAGAGCCTCTACTACATAACTGACTGTCTGATACAACATAAATCTAGAAAATGCAGAAAAGAACAAGATAGGAAGGAGAAAACAGGGCTGCGGACGCCATGCAGCTACCTTGCAATCTCCGACAAACTTTGGATCAGCTGAGGACCTTCACTCTGCCGCTCGGGCACCTGGATCTGCACACAAGGTGCAGGGAGTAACGTGAGTACGCCAACTCAGTAAGTAACTAAAGTAAATAAGGTCTGAAAGCAGTGACGAGCAGTTAAAAATCATATAAATGAATAGGCAACAGGATAACAGATCAAATTCCACAGTTTAAAACCAGTTTCGTTGAAAAATCATCAATTTCAGTTTAAATACTTGAAATCATATACTTAGCATTTTCTTACAACAGAGGCTTAATTTTAAAAGAAGAGTGAAATCAGTGAAAAATATCATAACTGGCCCCTCGGGCAAAGATCCACTCAAAATGTGGCCTCTCGGGTAGCCTCTCAATCACTCGTGACTCAACTCTCGTCACTTAGTAGTCACTCTCAGCAATCAGGCTCATTAATATCTCAGAATAGTAGAAATCATAGTAACCGCTGCGGCATGCAGCCCGATCCATAGTTTATAGTCGACTACGCTCACTGGGGGTGTGCAGACTCCGGAGGGGCTCCTACAGCCCAAGTGTCATATCGCTGCGGGGTGCAACCCGATCCAATATATATTGCTGCGGCGTGCAGCCCGATCCAACATTTCATACTTATATAAATATCCTCACCTTTAGGTTCTCAATCCCTCTCAGTCATTAAACTCACAGCCTCTCGGGCACAACATTTGAAATTAGGGAAGTCAGTCCAAGCAGTCCTCACATTTAAGAAGTAGCGTGATAAAACCAATTTTGAATAATAAACAGGTAAGACATGACTGAGGATATGCTTTCAAACAAGTAGAGTGAGGACAACAGTAAAAATGCCCCTAAGGGTCTCAACAGGTGGCACAAGGCCCCAAACATGGCGTACAACCCATAATATAGTATAAATGACTAAAGTACGGAATATCATAAAGTTTCATTTCAAATACGCAGCTTAATAGTCGCTACGGGACGGGCCAAGTCACAATCCCTACTTGTGAATGCCCACACGCTCGTCACCTAGCATGTGCGTCACCGCATTTATCCAAAACAAGTCAAATATCGGGGTTTTGTACCCTCAGTTCCAGATTTACAATGGTTACTTACCTCAAACCACTAAAAATACTACTCTGCGATGCCTTTGCCCCTTGAATCGGCCTCCACTCGCGTCGTATCTATCCAAAAATCAGAATCACGGTGTCAAAATATGCTAAGGGAATGAAGCCCAAACAAAAACAATCAAATAATACCAAAAATCCCGAAAGTGGCCAAACCCGACCCCCGGGCCCACGTCTCGAAACTCGATAAAAATCACATCAACGGAATCATTATCCTCCCACGAGTCCATACATACCAAGAACACTCAAATCATAGTCCAAATAACCCCTCAAATTCTCATTTTAAAGTCTCTTAATCTCAAGCCCTAATTCCTAAATTATTAGGCTTAGATTCCCTGATTTACTAGGTAGATTTCACATTAGAATCGAGCTTTAAGTCCAAAATTCTTACCTCCAAGTGATTCCCCTTGAATCCCTCTTCAATTTCCTTCAAAAAGCTCCAAAAACGACCAACAATGGAAGAAATAAACCCCAAATTCGCGGACAAGACGACTATTTACACCTTCTGCCCAGGCCTGAAATCCTTCTTCACGAATGCGGTCAAAGCCTCGCGTTCGTGAAGCACAAAATAACCCTGACCAAAATTTCTCTTTCGCGATCGCGAGCGCGATGCTTCACTCAGACAAACCTACGCGATCGCGTTCCCCACTCGCGAACGGGATGAATAAAACTCCCCTAAAGCTCAGCTGCCCATTTCTCCTACGCGAACGCGACAACACCCCCGCGAACGCGATGCACAGATGCCCAGCCCTTCGCAAACACGGAGCCTCCCTCGTGAACGCGAAGGCTTAAATTCCAGCTTCCTCAACTGACCCTTCGCGAATGCGAGGACCCTATCACGAATGCGAAGGTCATTTTTCTGCAGCACTGACCTGCAATTTTCTGCAGTTCCAAACTTCATGGAATGGTCCGATTGACCATCCGAAACTCAACCGAGGTCCTCGCGACCTCAACCAAGGGAACCAACATATCCCAAAACCTTATTCAAACTTGTACAGATCTTCAAAATACTTCAAACAACATCAAATCAACCAAAACACATCAGATTCAAGCCTAAGTTTCCAAAATCTTCCGAATTTCGCTTTTGATAAAAAACCCAACCAAACCACGTCCGAATGACCTGAAATTTTGCACACACATCCCAAATGACACAACGGAACTACTGCAACTATCGGAATTCCATTTCGACGACTATATCAAAATCTCACCTACCAACCGGAAATCGCGAAAAAAATCCATTTTCGCCAATTCAAGCCTATATCTACTCCATACCTCCAAAACTCATTCCGATCAAACTCCTAAGTCCCAAATCACCTCCCAAAGCTAACCGAACCATCAGAACTCACATCCAGCCCTATAACACATAAGTCAACATCCGGTTGACTTTTTCCAATTTAAGCTTCTCAAAAGAGACTAAGTGTCTCAAACCTTACCAAAACCTTTCCGAACCCTAACCAATCAACCCGATAACATATAGAACCATTATAAAAAGAAATTAGAAGCAGAAATGGGGGAAACGGATCGGTAACTCATGAGATGACTGGCCGGGTCGTCACAAAATACAGGGCTCTTTATTTGAATTAAGGACTTTACGTCCATCTTACAACCTCCCTGATCTCTCCTTGTCTTCATCTCTCTCCTTTGTTACTTGTTGTTCCGCCTCTTTCGTGTCAAAAAATATCAAACTCCATTTCTTTTTTGCTTCCTTTAACCTGTATATGGCGAAAACTTCAAAAATCGTTCCCCAAAAGGAGAAAACTTCTTCCTCTTCTTCCCGTCCGGCCGGTGATAAAGCGCCGACCCTTCACGAGATCATCCTCGGCGCCTACGTCATAAAGATAGACTTCAAAATTGAAAATCCCCCCCGCAGTTCCTGGACGATGTGAGCATGCATCGAGGTATATCTGTTCGATAACGGAGAAACACCTCGAGGCTATGAAAAAGGATTGCGGCTGGGGGGATGAGGTCGTGGTATACATCCCCACCCAGAGGAGAGTATCACCACTCATGTGGAGGGGTTCCTAAGTGTTTACACTTATCCCTTCACACCGGGTCTCCTCGATCCAATCGTGATCGATTTTTGCAAAAGATATCAAGTCACCCCTGGCCGGATCCAACCCTCTTTCTGGCGCATAGTGATCATGCTTCGCTATTTCTCCAGCAAGGCCGAGGGGCTCGAGTTCACCCTCAGTCATCTTATCCGATTGTATCGGCCTCAGCTTTTCCGAGGGTTGATCAAGCTCCAACACTGGTCGACCAAGTCCTTCTTTGCTAGCAACGACGAGGAAAAAGATCGGGGTTGGATGAGCCGGTTCATTCGAGTGAGGACCTGCGATATCATCCCTGAGGAGAAACTGTCGTTCCCAGAGGAGTGGAACCCCGACCGTAAGTGATGTTGTTTCCCCAATAATTTTCTGTATTCCGTTTATACATTGCATGATGCCTTCATATTTTTTTGTAGCGGTCTCTTGGATGCCACATACGGTCCTTGACCTCGAAGACTGGGTTTGAAAACTAGCTGTGACCTCCTCGTATGACGAACGCCGCTGGCGTGATTTGGCGAGGGGCAGTTCGGAAGCCAAACACCACGGTAAGTTCTTCTTGTAAGTTTTTGATGATTTCCTCTTTATCGGAGACATTTCATTTCTCATACCTAATTTTTAATTTATGCAGGCATTGGAGATTTCTTCGAAATGAGGCCGGCCCCTCCTGAAGAAGAGATCGAGTCCCCGATTCCAAAATCAGGGAAAGATAATAAGAGAAAAAGGGTTACGAAGTCTGACGACCCCCAAGATAAAAAGGCTCCTCCTCGAAGACTCAGGAGGAATGTCATTCACGTGGACATAGAATCAGTCCAACAGTTTCATGATGAAGAAGAAGATGAGGCCGAGGGCTCGGCATTGGTGGCCCGAGCTAGGAAGCCGGTCGAAGTTGCCAAGTCCTCCAAATTGGATACCCTGCCTCGTGGTGAGGAGGCTCCGAAGAAAGATGCAGGCAAAGCTGCAGAATCGCCCGAGGTCGAGATTGTTCCTCGACCATAAACCAGCACATCTGAGGGGGTAGGTTCAAAAATCCCTAGTACAGAACAGAACACCCCGAGTGATTTGCTCAGGGCCATGACAATAGGTTACTCTCATCCTGTACCGGCTTATTCTGAGGAGGCAATAAGGGAAGCCCGAGCTATGTGAACGCCTGACTTGAGCGGAGTCCCCGGTGAAGAAGATCCTTTCCGGGATTGCTTTACTAGGGTCGATGACGCCGCTGATCTCAACGACGCATCTACCCTCTTCAAAGAGGCTCAACCTATTTTCTCTCAAGTAAGCATTAATTCCTATCGTTGCAATTTCTTCTCTTCCTCTTACCCTAGCTGATATTTTTTTTTCTGCATAGGCCTTTACCAGGTTTAAGGCCGACTTGAGCCAATGCGAGGTCGAGCTCCAGAAGGCTTCGGATGAAGGGAAGGCCCTGAAACTCCTTTGCTATCAAAAGGAGGAGGAACTCAAGGACCTTCGGGCAGATTTGGTCAAGGATCGTAAAAATGAGGCCGAGCTAGACAAGCAGGTAACTGTCATTTTGGAAAGAGTATGATCTACTCGAACTAACTATGGAGGCTAACACTTCAGTGTCTCACCTGCGGCAAAAACTGGAGATGATCGGGCATCTTTGAGGGATGGTCGATCAGGTTAAGGCCGACTGCAACCGGTGGACGGAAAATATGGACCGCCTTGCTGCGGAGAAGGAGGCTGCTCTAGCCAAACTGGCATCGGCTGAGACCCAGCTCCGGGGTGCTAAAGAGAAAAAATTGGCCCAGGCCAAAAGGATCAGCGAACTCAAGGTCAAACTTGCCGAAGCCGGGGCTAAGGTTGCTGAGGTCAGGGCCGAGGTCGAAAAGAAAAAGGCCACGACTAATAAAACCGTTGCCGTGTACTTACGGGATGCTGAGGCTGTTCAAGCGGAGCTAAGAGAAGCCTCCGACCGGGAAAAATGGAGTAATGATTTGGCCAAGTGTCAACCCCGGAGGGAGACTCTCAAAGAAATCCATGCTCGAGGTTTTGACCTCACTGAAGAGATAGCTCAAGCGTAGGCGCTCGAAATTTATGCCAGATTTCTCGTCTCCTCTGACGGCGACGATGATGAAGGAAGCCAAGGCGGGTCCAACAATGAAGAGGGGCCTTGAAGAGGAAGCTGCTCGCAAGGGTGAAACCAGCACCGAG
Organism: Nicotiana attenuata; assembly: GCF_001879085.1. Classification (NCBI taxonomy): domain Eukaryota; kingdom Viridiplantae; phylum Streptophyta; class Magnoliopsida; order Solanales; family Solanaceae; genus Nicotiana; species Nicotiana attenuata. The sequence continues at coordinate 51,181,413 of NC_031995.1, forward strand.
CATAAATAGGAATTTTCTTTCTCCTTTTGTATTTTTCTTTTTGCAAGACCTTTTGTTGGTCTCTTGTACATATCCTTTTTCAAGTATATAAAAGAAAAAATTTCCTTTAATGTCTTCTCAATGTTTCTTGCCTTACAAAAGTTTATTTCATTCTTTGAGTGGTGTGTTCGAGATTCTGCCTCGGATGGTTTTCTTCAAGTTGTCGTGGTCGAGTTTAATTAAGGTTCGAACTTTTGGAGCATAGACCCTTAAGGGTTTGTGCCGGATAATGGTGAGTCCCCGAGCGATAGCCTAGTTATTGTTTATTTGGGCTTGGGATATTCGAACCCTTGGGTTCGGATCGGGTGAGAACAAGATCTCGAACCCCAAATGTATTAGCCCTTAAACTCGTTTAGATTGGGCCGTTATGGCCTCTAAGAGGTGGCTATTATTTCCCCTTACAAGAGGATAGAGTATTCCTTCCCTTAATTGTTTGTTACACATGCTCTTCTTTTGTAAAATTTCATTAAGATCTAGATTAATTATAAAATCACGTTAACTCACTTAGTTTATAAATAATTGCTACTCAATTAACCTATTTCCTCGAGGAACTTTAAAAGAAAAACTTATTTTCTCTTTGACGGAGAAAATGACCCTTTTATTATACAATTGATTCTACAAAAACCCTTTTGTGTTATTTTTACAAGATTCATAGTATTATTTTGGCGAATCTCCTATCAAAAGATCATACAAATATAATAAATTTGTAATGTACTACAAAATCTAACTGGTCAAATGATTTTATGGGTATTACAAACTTATTTTTAGTTTTATAACCTTATTTTTTTTACACATAAGATTTGCTTTTACACATAAGAGATCTATCTTTAATACGTAATAGATCTAAAATGACACATTCTTTATTGGGATTTTTTCATTCCTATACACTATTTGAAACCTTATTGCGAAAAACATCCATGTTTTGGTATTTATCCGACCTACACATGTTTTGTTTACAAAATATATACATTTCACCTTAAAAGGCTCCAAATCCATTATTAGCGCATTCAATCAAGGAATTTATTAGTTACACCCTTTTCCTTTTTTTTTTTCTCCTCTTCTCTTTCTTCTCTCCAGAATATTGGTACGGGATCTCTCCAGCGGCTTCTTTGAACCCTTGGGATCTATGAACAGATTTGTCTACTCGAAAAACTATTCAAAGTTGTTGTTTTCTTGTTACAAATTAATATTAGAAAGTTGTATCAAACAGATAAGGGGAGCAGAAGGAGTACTCCCCGCCCCATTCTTTTCGATTAATAAAAGTTGATTTTTGATCAAATAATAATACGTAAATTATTGCGTCTTAATTTTAGATTAAGAATCTGTGATTTCGTATCCTTTGAAATGTTTTGTTTTCGAAAAATAAATTACTTTATATTTGTTTTTGGTCTAAAACCAGTAAAGTGACTTTCAGTTGACTAGAAATTTTAAGATGAGGCGCAACAGTTTTATGCTTTGCACGTACGTACTAAAAGTTCGATGGAAGCATGCAGCTGGAAATTACTAATCGTGCTTTCGGTTTATTTTTCTCTTTTTCAAATAATATTTTAGTTTAACTCAAATTTATTTTTCTACTATCAATGTGAACCTTTTTCATACAACTAATTACATATTATACAACTTATCTACAATTTTCACACATTATTTCTACCCAGTTATATACAACTACAATGTCTTATCACTTAAATATAATTTTTATACAAATTTTATATAATATGTCTTTTTTATATTTTGTATCTCATTTGTACATAGTAAAAATAAATTGCATACAACTAATTATATATTATACAACTTATCTACAACTTTCATACATTGTTTCTACCTAGTTATATACAACTACAATATCATACTACGTAAATATAATTTTTATATAAATTTTATACAATATGTCTTTTGTATATTTTATATCTGATTTATACATAGTAAAAATAAATTTCATACAACTAATTATATATTATACAACTTATCTATAATTTTCATACATTATTCCTACTCAGTTATATACAACTAGAATATCATACAACTTAAATACAATTTTTATACAATATTGTTCAAATTTCATGCAATAGTTATATATATATATATATATATATATATATATATATATATATATATATATATATATATATATATATATATATATATATATATATAAACAGAATACAATTTTTCTACAGCTTTACTACAATCTCGTAAGTATGATGTATGTATTTTAATCTGAAATTCAGCAAAAATCAAGTCTAATCTTCACAAAAACACCCTCAAAATTGAGATATAAACTCCAAATCATATTCCTAATCGTTTGCAACTGTAACGACCCGACTGGTCATTTTGCTTTTTAGAACCCCGTTTCCCTAGATAAAACTACCCGTACTTGCTTTTATTGATTTATGACTTGCGAGAATGGTTGGTTCGGGATTTGGAAGAGTTTGGGTTGAAATCGGAACACTTGGTTCCTTAAGGTTGGCTTAAAAGGCCAAGTTTGACTTCGGTCAACGTTTTGAGTAAACGACCTCGAAATCCGGATTTGAAGGTTCCAAAAGGTTTGTATGATGATTTTGGATGTGGGCATATGTCAGGATCGGGTTTTGGATGACCCAAGAGCGTTTTGGCGCCTAATAGCGAAAGTTGATTCCTTAAGGATTTTGAAGTTCTTGAAATTTGGTTTGGAGCGGGTTTTTGTGATATAGAGGTCCGAACGGAGTTCCGACATCGGGAATAGTTCCGTATTGCCATTTAAGACTTACACGCAAAATTTGGTGTCAATCTGAGTAGTATAAGTGTGTTTCGTCGCGTTAGATGTAAATTGAAGAACTTAAAGTTCATAAGTTTGATTCAATTGGTTTTAGGGGGTGATTCTTAGATTTAGCGTTGTTTCGGGCGTCCCAAGGGAGCAGGATTGGTTACTTGCTATACCTTCAGTCAGTAGTATTAGCATCCCAGATGCTCATTCTGCTGAAGGTATGTCAAGTAAACCAAAACACTATCACAACCACCCCTCACTCACATCACAAGCAGCTGCAACTTCAAAAACTGGCACGGTCACAGCAACCCAGTACTTCTCAGGACACACAGTCCAGTTCTGACCATATCAGCTGGGTAATTGAAGCAGGATCTTGCTCATTCTCTTCTGTTAGACTCAACACACAACAACAATCACTTGAAGCCACTATCGGAGCTTTTTTGACAGGTATCTTCCACTTGGCTTTCCTTGTTTTCAATGCCAAAGCAAAGTGGAAGATAGCCTTTGTCACAGTCATAATTTTTGTACCATTACTACTAGGACATTTCTACCGCTTGTTTATATGTAGAACATGTTGTAAATGGAAGTCTATCTTCCAACCTCTTGACTTAGTAGTTTTAGGATCATTTATGCTTTTTTGTATAGTTGACCTAGGCTTACTTCACGGGTTTTTTGTACATCCAATTGTGTATCAATGTTGGATAGATAATTGGATTATCTTTATAGGTCTAACTCACCATAGGGCTCAGGTGTCATTTGGGTATCATTTGTGGATACCCAAGTGCATTTTCATCTTACTTGTGGAGGTAAGGTTCAGGTCCCCCTCCACTTTTGTTGTACTATATCTTTTATTTATGAAAATCAGCCCTAGGTACAATGCCTAGTGGATTTATTATAAAAAAAAAGGGTTTGAGCGAGTCCATTTTATGATTTCAAACTTGTCGGTATGTTCGGGCAGGGCTCGGGGGCCCCGAGTGTCAATCGAACGAGGCTCGAGTGGAGTTGGAAAGTTTTGGAACGAGCTGAATCTCCTGGTATCTTTCATAACCGCACCTGTGGTTGGTCAGCCACAGGTGCAAGACAACAGAAGCGGTCGAGCCTTCACAGGTGCGGCCAAGGGGAGGAGTCCAGGAACCGCAGATGCGCCTCCTCTTCCGCAGAAGCAGAACCGCAGGAGCGGACCCCAAACCGCAGAAGCGATCCCAGCCAACCCAGCCCAACTCCGCTGATGCAGACGATTCCTCGCAGAAGCGAGACCGCAGATGCGGTCACCTAACCGCAGGTGCGAAAATCGCTGAAGGCAGTGCCTTCATTTAATACGGGAATATGTCATTTTTGATATATTTTATTCATTGTTTGGGCGATTTGGGAGCTTCTAAAGAGGGATTTCCGCTTAGCATTAGTAAGGTAAGTCACTTCTACTTAATGTGAGCTCAATACTTGGTTTATGGGTAGATTATGACACGAAAATAAGTGAAATATTGTGGGTTTAGAGTAAAACCTAGGGTTTTGATAGAAATAAGATTTTACCACGAAATTTGTTATGGAATGGAGTAAAAATCATATATTCCTGATCCTTCGGTTATGGGTAACAACTTTCCTAAAATTTTCTGGAATCCAGGCACGTGGGCCCGGGGATGGATTTTAGGAAACTTATATTTAGGGTTGGGAAATTACTTTAATAGTTAGAATATGAACTCTTGAGATTGTATTGACTAGTTCTTACTCCGTTTGATTAGTTTTGGATCGTTCGACTCCAAATTGAGGATTTGGGCATAAGCTTAGGCCGGAAAGTAGACCGTGAAGCAAGGTAAGTCTCTTTTCTAACCTTGTAAGAGGGAATTGTCCCCATAGGAGAAATAATTGACTATTTGCCACTAATTACGGGGGGCTACATACGCACAAGGTGACGAGAGTCCGTGCGTAGCCACTATTATGCTTAAGTTCGGATAGTCTAGGACTCAAAAGCATGCTTTACTTGACATTTTGTAATTTCATCGCTAATTTAGATTTCGTGAAACATATCGAACTTGGAAAATGAATTTCTAAAAAGCTATATATCATTTTTCTTCACCGCTAAAGAGAAGCTTGCCATTTCCTTGGATAATTGCTTTCCTGATAAATTATTGATTGACTGCTTGATATGTTTATCTGTGTTGACCGCGTCGCATATTTGATTCGCGAGCAGGGTAATAGATGCATCTATGGTTCGCGCCATTCGACCCTCCGGTACTGCACACTTTATTTCTATGTTGGATCGGGCCGTACGGCCTCGGTATTAATTGCGCATGCTTCTTGCCTAGCACTTTCTGTGATATGAACTGTTTTAAATGCCTTGAAATATAAATTGTTAACTGAAATATTATCTATAAATGAACTTATCACTTCGTGTTATAAATTGTTATTTATTCATGATATTCATGCGTAGCATAATACTTAAATTATATTATTATTGACCCTAGTAAGTGTTAAGTCGACCCCTCGTCAGTACTTCTTCGAGGTTAGACTGGATACTTACAAGGTACATATTATTTATGTACTCATACTATACTTCTGTACTTAAATGTACAGGATTCAAGGTAGGTTCATCTAGCTACCAGTCCGGCGCGCGTTCGTGATACTCGACCAAGATTCCACGGTGAGCTGCCCTTTTGAGCCGTTCAGCAGCATACCGATGTTTCTCTTCCTTTTGTTATTAATATGTACTGTCTGTTGTGGTTCAGGCAGTAGGATAGATATAGTCTTTTGTATATTCTACTAGATGCCCATATACTTATGATACCAGATCTTGGCACACACATTGGTAGACTATTCTTTTTGAATGTAATCACTTAATTATGACATCATTTGGTCCCTTCAGTTTCAAATTACCTAAAATATTCACTATTATTGAATGTTTTAAATTTAATCTAAGTAAATGTTGGAAATGTTTTGATAACGAAAAAGGAACCCACTAGTTGGTTAAGTTTGGCTCTCCTAACCTCGGTGTTGGGCGCAACCGCGACCTAGAATTGAAATTGGGTTGTGACAACATAGTATCAGAGCACTTGGTTCATGTAGGTCTCACAAGTCATGGGCAAACCTAATAGAGTCTTACGGATCGGTACGGAGACGTCTGTACTTATCTTCGGGAGGCTATGAGTTGTTAGGAAACTACTATTTATTCATCTTCAATCGTGCAGTTGATGGTATACTAAATTTCTCCTTCTATTCTCTCACAGATGGTGAGGACGCGCACAACAGACGTTCCAGACCCGGGAGGAGCTGCTCCCCCCATTGCTAGAGGCCGAGGCAGAGGCCGGGGGAGGGCACCGACCCAAGGTAGGGGAAGAGGGCATCCTAGAGCTAGTTGCACCACCGGTGGATCCAACAGAGGATCCCATTGTTGAGGAGCTGGGCGAGGTACCCGCAGCAGCGCCTGCCTCTGTGGATATCATGACAGCGCCAAGCTTCCAGGAGGTCATGTGCCGTATGCTGCGGTTTATGGACTCCATGACTCAAGCTGGTTTATTTCCTGCGGACCCAGCCAATTCTCAGGCAGGAGGGGGAGCCCAGACCCATACTGCTTAGGCTCCTAGTCATGCAGCTGCAGTATATCAGACTACGGGTGCACTACCCCCGAATGGGGCTCAGCCAGTTGCCGCAGTGGTACCCGAGCCCAGACCAGCTGCGGATGGTGACCCGCAGAAGTTATTGGATAGATGGACTAGAGTGCACCTTTCTATCTTCGAGGGAGAGCGTCATGAGGATTCCCAGGTTTTTATTGATAGGTGCAGGGACAGACTACACAACATGAGGATATTGGAGTCTCATAGAGTTGACTTCAATACCTTCCAGCTGGAGGGCAGGGCCCATAGATGGTGGAAGTCTTATGTTCTGGGCAGGCCAGCGGGTTCTCCTCCCATCACTTGGCGTTAGTTCATACAGCTATTCCTGGATCGATATATTCCACCACCTGAGAGGGAAGTGTTGTGGTATCAGTTTGAGCAGCTTGAGCAGGGTCAGATGTCGGTACCGACTATAAGGTGAGGTTTTCTGAGTTATCCCGCCATGAACTGATGATACTTCCTACTGACGCAGAGAGGGTGCGGAGGTTCGTTCGCAGGGTTGCATTCTAGCATTAGGGCTAACATGGCCAGAGAGGTGGAGATGGGGACTCCTTATTAGTTAGTGGTGGAGATTGCTCGGAGGATTGAGGGCTACCGTCTGAGAGGCAGAGAGAAGACACAACAGCACAAGAGGGCCCGATTCTCTAGAGAGTTTAGATGTGCCCCAGCTAGGGGCAGAGGTCTGTTTGGGAGGGGTCATCCTAGCATGCCCCCAAATTCAGCACCACCACCTCCTCGAGGTGCTCCAGCGTGCCCCTATTTCAGCGCCATACCATAGAGTTCTTACCGCCCGCCAGCTATTCAGGGTTCTTCCAGTGGGTATTCAGGTCCCTAGGCTTCTTCCAGCTCCCACTTTAGTGCTATACTGGAGAGTTCTTACCGCCCACCAGCTATTTAGAGTCCCTCCAGTAGGTATTCAGCCCATCACGGCCATACTTCAGGACAATAGTCTATGGTGCCGAGAGGTTGTTACGAGTGTGGAGATACGGGTCACATGAAGAGGACCTATCCCAGACTTCGAGGCAAGGCAGTGTAGCAAGGTCATCAGCCCATGATTACGGCACCGACTATCCAGCCGCCCAGGGGCGGGGGATAGACTGGTAGGTGCCGTCCTAGAGATTGAGGCCAGACAGGGAGAGGTTAGCCGGCTACGATTCAGTCAGGCGGAGGCCATCCAGTCGGCGCTCCAACCAGATTTTATGCCTTTCCGGCCAGACCATATGCATTGGCCTCAGATGTCGTTATCATAGGTATTATTTTCGTTTGCAGTAGGGATGCTTCAGTGCTATTTGATCTAGGGTTTACCTATTCATATGTATCATCTCTGTTTGCTTATTTTCTGGATATTCCTCGTGAGTCCTTGGGTACTCTTGTTCATGTATCCACTCCTGTGGGTGATTCCGTGGTAGTAGATCGGATCTATCGATCCTGTGTGGTCATATTCTGTGGTTTTGAGACTAGAGCGAACCTCCTGTTACTTGATATGACTGACATTAAGGTCATCCTGGGCATGGATTGGTTATCCCCCTATTACACTGTCCTAGATTGCCATGCAAAAATTGTTACGTTAACAAATTGGGGAGGTTGCTTATGAGCTTGCTATACCTCCCAGCCTAGCAGGGGTTCATCCAGTTTTTCACGTGTCTATGCTTCGGAGGTATCACGCCAACTTGTCTCATGTGTTAGACTTCGGTACTATTCAGCTAGATGAGAGCATGGGCTATGAAAAGGAACCAGTTGCCATTGTTGATAGACAGGATCGCCAGTTGAGATCCAAGAGGATTTTTGCGGTAAAGGTCCAGTGGAAGGGCCAACCAATCGAGGAGGCAACTTGGGAGTCCGAGGAGGACATGCGAAGCAGATATCTGCACTTATTCAGCACTTCAGGTATGAATCTAAACCCGTTCGAGGATGAATGTTTATTTAAGAGGTGGAGAATGTAATGGCCCGACTGGTCGTTTTGCTTTTTCGAACCCAGTTTCCCTAGATAAGACTTCCCGTACTTGCTTTTTACTGATTTTTGACTTGCGGGAATGGTTGGCTCGGGATTTGGAAGAGTTTAGGTTGAAATCGGAACACTTGGTTCCTTAAGGTTGGCTTAAAAGACCAAGTTTGACTTCGGTCAACGTTTTGAGTAAACAACCTCGGAATTCGGATTTGAAGGTTCCAACAGGTTCATATGATAATTTTGGACTTGAGTGTATGTCTGCATCGGGTTTAGGATGACTCAGGAGCGTTTTGGCGCCTAATAGTGAAAGTTGATTCCCTAAGGATTTTGAAGTTCTTGATATTTTGTTTGGAGTGGGTTTTTGTGATATCGAGGTCCGAACGGAGTTTCGAGACCAGGAATAGTTCCATATTATCATATAAGACTTGCACGTAAATTTGGTGTCAATCCGAGTAGGATAAGTGTGTTTCGTCACATTGGATGTAAATTGAAGAACTTGAAGTTCATAAGTTTGACTCAATTGGTTTTAGGGGGTGATTCTTAGATTTAGCATTGTTTCGGGCGTTTTGAGGGTTCGATCGAGTTCATTTTATGATTTAAAACTTGTCGGTATGTTCGGGCGGGGCCTGGGGGCCCCGAGCGTCAATCGGGCGAGGCTCGAGTGGAGCTGGAAAGTTTTGGAACGAGCTGAAGCTCCTGGTATCTGTCATAACCGCACGTGCGGTTGGTCAGCCACAGGTGCGAGACCGCAGAAGCGTCGAGCCTTTGCAAGTGCAGCCAAGGGGAGGAGCCCAGGAACCGCATATGCGGCTCCTCTTCTGCAGAAGCGGAACCGCAGGAGCGGACCCCAGACCGCAGAAGCGGTCCCAGCCAACCCAACCCAATTTCGTAGGTGCAGACGATTCCTCGCAGAAGCGAGACCGCAGATGCGGTCACCTAGCCGCATGTGCGGAAATCGCTTAAGGCAGTGCCTTCATTTAATACGGGAATGTGTCATTTTTGACACATTTCATTTATTATTTGGGCGATTTGGGAGCTTTCAAAGAGGGATTTCCACCTAGCATTTGTAAGGTAAGTTACTTCTACTTAATGACAGCTTAGTACTTGGTTTATGGGTAGATTAACACAAGAAAATAAGTGAAATATTGTGGGTTTAGAGTAAAACCTAGGGTTTTGATAAAAACAAGATTTTACCACGAAATTTGTTATGGAATGGAAGAAAAAATTATATATTCTTGATCCTTAGGTTATGGGTAACAACCTCACTCAAAAATTCCGGCATCCGGGCACGTGGGGCTAGGGATGGATTTTAGGAAACTTGTATTTAGGGTTGGAAAATTACTTTAATAGTTAGAATATGAACTCTTGAGCTTGTATTGACTAGTTCCCCGTTTGATTAGTTTTGGATTGTTCGGCCCCTAATTGAGGATTTGGGCATAAGTTTAGACCGGAAAGTAGACCATGAAGCAAGGTAAGTCTCTTTTCTAACCTTGTAAGAGGGAATTATCCCCATAGGAGAAATAATTTAATATTTTCCACTAATTGCGGGGGGCTACGTACGCACGAGGTGACGAGAGTCTGTGCGTAGCCACTTTTATGCTTAAGTTCGGGTAGTCTAGGACCCAAGATCATGCTTTACTTGCCATATTTGTAACTTCATCGCTAATTTAGATTTCGTGAGACATATCGAACTTGGCAAATGAATTTCTAGAAAGCTAAATATCATTTTTCTTGACCGCTAAAGAGAAGCTTGACATTTTCTTGGATAATTGCTTTCCTGATAAATTATTGATTGACTGCTTGATATGTTTATCTGTGTTTGACCGCGTCGCATGTATGATTCCCGAGTGGGGTAATAGATACATCTATGGTTTGCGCTGTTCGACCCTCCGGCAGTGCACACTTTATTTCTATGTTGGATCGGGGCGTACGACCTCTGCATTAATTGCGCATGCTTCTTTCCTGGCACTTTCTGTGATATGAACTGTTTTAAATGCCTTGAAATATAAATTGTTAACTGAGATATTATCTATGAAAGAACCTATCACTTCATGTTACAAATTGTTATTTATTCATGACATCCATGCTTAGCATAACACTTAAATTATATTATTGTTGACCCTAGTAAGTGTCAAGTCGACCCATCATTACTACTTCTTCGAGGTTAGACTGGATATTTACTGGGTACATATTATTTACGTACTCCATGGAAGACAAGATGTGGGAAGCTAGGCTTAGATGGTCCGGGCACGTGAGGAGGAGAAGCCTGGATGCACCGGTGAGGAGGTGTGAATGGCTGGCCTTGACGGGTATGAGGAGAGCTAGAGGGCGGCCTAAGAAATATTGGGGAGAGGTGATCAGGCAGGACATGGTGCAGATGCAGATTTCTGAGGACATGGCCCTTGATAGGAAGTTGTGGAGGTCGAGCACTAGGGTTGTAGGTTAGGAGACAGGAGGCTAGTGTGATAGTGTCTTGCTTTAGGCTGCTAGGGGCTCCAGTTGTGTTCTTAATACTTCTTTAGGGTCAAAAGTTAGGCTATAGTATGTTTAGCGGTCCTGTATGTACATATTATTCCCTTGCGTATGTAGTATTGCGCCTTTGCTGATGCTTAGTGTTAATACTTTGCTCTCTATTTTCTGGTTATTGCGTTGCTGGTGTTATATGTTAGGATTCCTTTGCTGCTACTGATACATTATCTGTTTCTTTCTTGAGCCGAGGGTCTACCGGAAACAGCCTCTCTACTCCTCCGGAGTAGGGGTAAGGTCTGCGTACACACTACCCTCCCCATACCCCACATGTGGGATCTCACTGGGTAACATTGTTGTTGTTGTTGTTGTTGTATATTATTTATGTACTCATACTACGTTTATGTACTTAAATGTACAGGATATGAGGCAGGTTCATCTAGCTACCAGTCCAGCGTGCGTTCCTGATACTCGACCGAGATTCCACGGTAAGCTGCCCTTCTGAGACGTTCAGCAGCATACCGGAGTTTCTCTTCCTTTTGTTATTATTATATACTGTCTATTCTGGTTCAGGCAGTAGGATAGATGTGTTCTTTTGTATATTCTACTAGATGCCCATATACTTGTGACACCAGGTCTTAACACACACATTGGTAGACTATTCTTTTGAAATGTAATCACTTAATTATGACATCATTTGGTCCCTTCAGTTTCAAATTGCCTACACTATTCATTATTATTGAATGTTTTAAACTTAATCTAAGTAAATGTTGGAAATGTTTTGGTAACGAAAAAGGAACCCACTAGTTGGTTAATTTTGGCTTGGCTAACCTCGGTGTTTGGTGCCATCGCGACCTAGATTGAAAATTGGGTCGTGACAACAACATCACCCAATCCAAACAAATAATGATTTTAAAAAACCCAAATTCGAATTCAAAGCTTCAAAGCTTTTTAATGGCTGTCAATGGTGGAATTGATGCTCTCTTTTTCTTTGCTTTACATTACTGGAATTAGAGTCTGAGAGATAGACATAGACATAGAGAGAATTCCCAATTGTTTGCAACAACATCCAATTCAAACAAATAATATTTTTTGAAAACCCAAATTTGAATTGAAAGCTTCAAAGCTTTTTAATGGCTGTCAATGGTGGAATTGCTGCTCTCTTTTCCTTTGCTCTACATTACTGGAAAGAGAGAGAGAGAGAGAGAGAGAGAGAGAGAGAGAGAGAGAGAGAGAGAGAGAGAGAGAGAGAGAGAGAGAGAGAGAGAGAGAGAGCATGAGGGAGAGAGAATAAGGATGGGAAATAGTTGATTCCTAATATAAAGGGATACTCATTTAATTCCTAAAGTGTATATAATTGGTAAATTTGTATATAAGATATAATTAAATTAAAACTTGAGTAGGGAGAGTAATAAATTTCCAATAGTGTATAGGTATGTAAAAATTCCTTCTTTATTTCAGAACTGTAAAAAGTCATGAAGGCCCATTTCTTATATCTAAGTCCCCCCTTGAGTACTGTAATATATTTCCAAATACAAAGTGCTTATTTTGCTGATAGCTATGAATCTAAACTAAATTGCACCGATTATCTATATTTTATTTCTAGAGCGAAATTCTATAATTATCTCAAGTGAATATCATAAGTTCACAGAACAAAAAAGATAATTTTATAATATAAGTAGAAAAATCGATAAAATAAACTTGTAAGTGTCACGACCCAATTCCATAACAGGTCGTGATGGCGCCCAATGCCTTTGTTGGGCAAGCCAACACGGAAAATACTAGCTAAACTTTCGGTCACCTTTACCCCAAAGTAGTTAAAAATAATTCTTTAAATTGGAATAATTCAGAAACGATGAATAAAAATCATGATAATCATACCACCCCAAAATAATACAGTCTAGTAATGTGTGTGTGCCAAGACCTAGTGTCACAAGCAAGGGCAACTAGCAAAATATACAAAAGAATCACACTATCCTACTGTCCGAAACGGAATAGACAGCAAAAATACAAAAGAAAGACTTCTTCAGGCTGCTGAACGACATGGAGGAGAAGCAGCTCACCGTAGAAGTCTCGAATCCGCTCAGAGATGCACACCCGACTGATGGCCAGATGTACCTGCCTCACACCCTGTACAATTAAGTACAGAAGTGTAGTATGAGTACATAAACAATATGTACCCAGTAAGTATCCCGTCTAATCTCGAAGAAGAAGAGACGAGAGGTCGACTTGATACTCACTAGGGTCAAATAATGTGAGGAAAATTTATAACAAGCATGGATAGTACAAATTATTAGCATTTAATTATCATGGATTAACAGTTCTTTCCCAAGTATTTTCATGGAAATTCACCTATGTCTCAAGCAGACATTAAATTCAGTTCTCAGAGAAAAATGCTAAGCAAAACATGCGCAAGTAACACTGTGGGACGTACGGCCCGATCCAACATAAAAGTAAATTGTGCACTGCCGAGGGTCGAACGGCTCGAACCATAGATGCATCTATTACCCCGCTCGCGAAACACCCGTGCAACGCGGTCAATGTAAATAAGCGGATCAACAAGCAGCGATATTATATATCCGAGGAGTAGCTATACGCAGAAATACCAAATATTCTCTTCTAAAAGACCAAATAGGATAAGGTTCATTCACTAGTCTCACTCTTCTTAATCAAACAGTTTTATGAATCCGAAATTATCGTCACGTTACGAAAATATCACGTAGAGCATGCTTATGGGTCCTAGCCTACCCGTACTTAAGATAATAGTCGCTTTGCACGGACTCTCGTCACCTATTGCGTACGTAGCCCCCACAAACATTGGCAATTAATTCAATTATTATACCTATGGGGACAATTCCCTCTTACAAGGTTACAATGGAGACTCACCTCGCTCCAAGGTGCACTTCCAATGCCAAGAATAAGTCCAAACCCTCAATTCGGAGCCAAACGATCCCAAACTAGATAAACGAAAGAGCTAGTCAATATAGACTCACAAGATCGAATTCTAGCTACTTAAGAAATTTTCCAACCATTAACACAAGTTTTCCTAAAATCCGCCCCCGGGCCCACGTGCCCGGATTCCGAAATTTTTCTAAGGAAGTTGTTCCCAACAACCTAAGGATCACTAATATATGATTTCTAATTAATTCCATAACAAATTTCGTGGTTAAATCCAAGTTTTATTAAAACCCTAGGTTTAGCTCTAACCCTTAGATTTTTCCTAAGTTCTAGTGTTTAATCTACCTAAAATACAAGTATTAAACTAAGGATGGGGTGGAATAAACTTACCTCTTGATGCTAAGTGGAAACCTTCTCTTCAAAGCTCCCAAAATCGCAAATGAAAGAGTGAAAAGTGGCAAAAATGGGTTTGGAACCCGTCTTTAATGAACCTCACTGGTTCAGTGATTTCCGCATCTGCGGTCAGGGGACCGCATCTGCGA
>NC_031995.1:51197420-51197957 GCF_001879085.1 Nicotiana attenuata
TGCAATCGGACTATCTCCCGAATATAAATCTGAGCATACCTCTCTGCTGTATAAGTAGTAGCCACTGGAATGAAGTGGGCCGACTTGGTCAACCTATCAACGATGACCCATACTAAATCAAACTTTCGCAAGGTCCGCGGCAACCCAACTACGAAATCCATGGTAATGCGCTCCCACTTCCACTATGGTATAGGCATCTGCTGAAGTAGGCCACCCGGTCTTTGATGTTCATACTTGACCTGCTAGCAATTCAAACACCTAGCCACATACTCCACTATGTCTTTCTTTATCCTCCGCCACCAGTAATGCTGCCTCAAGTCACGATACATCTTCGTAGCCCCCAGGTGGATAGAATATCGCGAACTGTGTGCCTCCTCTAGTATCCCCTCCCTCAGACCATTGACATTAAGAACACATAGACGACGTTGAAGCCGCAAAACACCATCCTTGCCAATAGAAACTTCCTTGGCACCTCCCTGAAGCACCGTCTCTCTGAGAACTGCCAAATGTGGATCATCGAACTGTCGGGCCTTTATC
>NC_031995.1:51199850-51278383 GCF_001879085.1 Nicotiana attenuata
TCCGCAAAACACCATCCTTGCCAATAGAAACTTCCTTGGCACCTCCCTGAAGCACCGTCTCTCTGAGAACTGCCAAATGTGGATCATCGAACTGTCGGGCCTTTATCTCCCCTAGTAATGAAGACTGAGCAACCATACACGCAAGGACCCGGCTGGGCTCCGAAATGTCCAACCTCACTAGTCTGTTAGCCAAGGACTGAATGTCCAAAGCTAGTGGCCTCTCCCCTGCTGGAATGAACGCCAAACTACCCATACTCTCAGCCTTTCTGCTTAAGGCGTCCGCGACCACATTTGCCTTGCCCGGATGATAAAGAATGGTGATGTCATAATCCTTCAGTAGCTCAAGCCACCTGTGCTTCCTCAAATTAGGATCCCTCTGCTTGAACAAATGCTGCAAGCTGCGATGGTCGGTATAAACCTCACATGAAGCCCCGTACAGGTAGTGCCTCCATATCTTAAGAGTATGAACAATCGCCGCCAACTCCAGATCATGCACAGGATAATTTTTCTCATGAATCTTCAGCTGACGGGAGGCATATGCAATAACTCGTCCCTCCTGCATCAATACACAACCCAAGCCAACGCGCCAAGCATCACAATACACTGTATACATCCCCGAACCGGAAGGCAACACAAGGACTGGTGCTGTAGTCAAGGCTGCCTTGAGCTTCTGGAAGCTCGCCTTGCAATCATCGGACCAATGGAAAGGAGCACCCTTCTGGGTCAATCTAGTCAGAGGTGATGCAATAGAAGAAAAGCCCTGCAGGAACCGCCTGTAATAACCTACTAACCCCAGGAAACTCCTGATCTCGATCACTGAGGTGGGGCGTGGCCAACTCTAAACTGCCTCAATCTTCTTGGGGTCTACCTTAATACCCTCTCCTGACACAATATGTCCCAAGAATGCCACAGACTCTAGCCAAAACTCACACTTGGAGAACTTAGCATATAGCTTCTGTTCTCGCAAGGTCTGAAGCACTACTCTCAGATGCTGCTTGTGCTCCCCCAGGCTACGTGAGTATATCAAGATGTCATCAATGAAGACAATGACGAAGGAATCAATATAAGGCCTGAACACCCTGTTCATCAAATCCATAAATGCTGCTGGGGCACTAGTCAAGCCAAAGGACATCACCAGAAACTCATAATGGCCATATCTAGTCTGGAATGCAGTCTTCGGAACATTCGAGTCCCGAATCTTCAGCTGATGGTACCCCGACCTCAAGTCAATCTTAGAGAACACCCTCGCACCCTGCAGCTGGTCGAACAAATCATCGATACGAGGCAACGGATACTTGTTCTTGATGGTGACTTTGTTCAACTGGCAGTAGTCAATGCACATCCGCATAGTCCCATCCTTCTTCTTCACAAATAACACCGGTGCACCCCAGGGCGATACACTGGGTCTAATAAACCCCTTTGCTAACAACTCCTCAAGCTGCTCCTTCAGCTCCTTCAACTCCTTAGGAGCCATGCAGTATGGTGGAATAGATATAGGCTGGGTGCCTGGAACCAAATCGATACAAAAATCAATATCACGATCCGGTGGCATGCTAGGGAATCAGAAGGAA
The DNA here is from genome assembly GCF_001879085.1 of Nicotiana attenuata. NCBI lineage: Eukaryota > Viridiplantae > Streptophyta > Magnoliopsida > Solanales > Solanaceae > Nicotiana > Nicotiana attenuata. Next base: position 51,201,422 of record NC_031995.1, read on the forward strand.
ACACATCGGCGAACTCTCGGACTACGGGAACTGAATCAATCGTCGGAGACTCTGCGGTGGTGTCTCGAACATAAGCTAGATAGGCCAAACATCCCTTCTCGACCATACGCCGAGCCTTCAAGAAGGAAATAACCCTACTAGGGGTATCAACTGTGGAACCCTTCCACTCCAACCTTGGCAACCCTGGCATCACTAGTGAAACAGTCTTGGCATGGAAATCTAGGACGGTGTGATATGGAGACAACCAATCCATGCCCAGGATGACATCAAAATCAATCATATCCAGTAGCAGGAGATTTGCCCTAGTCTCAAAATTACCGAATGTAACCATACAAGACCGGTAGACCCGATCTACAACCACGGAATCGCCCACAGGAGTGGACACATGAACAGGAGTGCCCAAAGGTGCAGGAGAAATAACCATGAATCGAGCAAACAGTGATGATACATAAGAATAGGTGGACCCTAGATCAAATAATACCGAAGCATCTCTACCGCAGACGGAAATAGTACTTGTGATGACGACATCTGAGGCCAATGCATCTGGCCTGGGTGGAAGAGCGTAGAATCTGGCTAGAGCGCCGGCTGGCTGGCCTCCGCTTGACTAAGTAGTAGCTGGCTGACCTCTCCCTGTCTGACCTCCACCTCTAGGTCGGCCCCGACCAGCCTGCCCTCAACCTCTAGGTGGTTGGGCAACTGGTGCTAAAATCATGGTCTGCTGACCCTGCTGTACTGCCTTGCCCCGAAGCCTGGGGCAGGTCCTCTTCAGATGACCCGGATCTCCACACTCGTAGCACACTCTCGGTACCATAGCCTGCTGCCCTGGAGTTTGAGCATGCTGACCCGAATACCCACTTGAAGAACCCTGGATGGCTGGTGGGCGATAGGAACTCTCTAGCACAACGCTGAAGTGAGCACTAGAAGAATCCTGATAACCAGAATACCCGCCGGAGGAACCCTGAATAGCTGGTGGGCGGTAAGAACTCTCCAGCATCGCACTGAAAAAGGTCTCACTGGAGCACCTCGGGGAGGGGGTGGTGGTGCTGAATATGAGGGTCTGCTGGGCTGGCCCCTCCTGAAGTGACCTCTACCCCTAGCTGGGGCACCTCTGAACTCTCCTGAAAACTGGGCCCTCTTGTCCTGCTGAATCTGCTCTCTACCCCTCAGGCGATACCCCTCGATCCTGCGAGCAATCTCTACTACTAGCTGTTACTCAGTACCCATCTCCACCTCTCGGGCTATGCTAGCTCGAATACCGGGGTGCAACCCCGCAACAAATCTCCGCACTCTCTCTACATCTGTGGAAAGTATCATGAGTGCATGGCGAGACAACTCAGAGAACCTTGCCTCATAATCGGGCACAGACATTTGGCCCTGCTCATGATGCTCAAACTGGTGCCGTAGCTCTTCCCTCTCAGAGGGTGGAATAAACCTATCAAGAACAACTGGGTGAACTGACCCCAGGTGAGGGGAGGAAAACCTGGTGGCCTGCCAAGAACATAGGACTGCCACCATCTACGGGCCCTACCCTCCAGCTGGAAAGTAGTGAAGTCAACTCCATGTGACTCCAGTATCCTCATGTTGTGCAGTCTGTCCCTGCACCTATCCATGAAGTCCTGGGCATCCTCATGTCGCTCACCCCCGAAGGTAGGAGGGTGAAGCCTAGTCCATCTATCCGATAACTTCTGCGGATCACTGTCCGCAGTTGGCCTGAGCTGGGGTGCCACTGTAGTAACTGGCTGGGCCCCATCTGTGGGTAGTGCACCCGGAGTCTGATACACTGCAGCTGCATGTCCAGGAGCCTGAGCGGTAGGGGTCTGTGCTCCCCTTCCTGCCTGTGAGGTAGCTGGGTCTGCTGGAAATAAACCAACTTGAGTCATAGAATCCATGAACCGAAGCATACGGCCCATAACCTCCTGAAATCCCGGTGCTGTCATAAAGTCTACCGGGGTGGGCTCAGCTGCGGGCACCTCGCCCTGCCCCTCAATAATAGGATCTCCCGCGGGGTCTGCTGGTGGTGCAACTGGAATAACTCTGGGACGCCCTCGTCCCCTACCGCGGGCCGGTGCCCTCCCCCGGCCTCTGCCTCGGCCTCGAGCAACGGGGGAGTAGCTCCGCCTGGGTCTGGAACATCAGCCGTGCGTGTCCTCACCATCTGTGAGAGAATAAAGAAGGAAACATAGTACACTGACCACTGCACGAGATGAGATGAATAAAGAATAGTTTTCCTAAAACCCTATAGCCTCTCAAAGATAAATACAGACGTCTCCGTACCGATCCGTAAGACTCTATTAGGTTTGCCCATGACTTGTGAGACCTACGTGAACCTAGTGCTCTGATACCATGTTGTCACGACCCAATTTCATAACAGGTCGTGATGGCGCCCTACGCCTTTGTTGGGCAAGCCAACGCGGAAAATACTAGCTAAACTTTCGGTCACCTTTACCCCAAAGTAGTTGAAAATAATTCTTTAAATTGGAATAATTCAGAAACGATGAATAAAAATCATGATAATCATACCACCCCAAAATAATACAGTCTACTAATGTGTGTGTGCCAAGACCTGGTGTCACAAGCATGGGCAACTAGCAGAATATACCAAAGAATCACACTATCCTACTGTCCAAAACGAAATAGACAGCTAAAATACAAAAGAAAGACTTCTTCAGGCTGTAGAACGACATGGAGGAGAAGCAACTCATCGTAGAAGTCTCGAATCCGCTCAGAGATGCGCACCCGACTGATAGCCAGATGTACCTGCCTCAGACCCTGTACAATTAAGTACAGAAGTGTAGTATGAGTACATAAACAATATGTACCCAGTAAGTATCCCGTCTAATCTCGAAGAAGTAGAGACGATAGGTCGACTTGATACTCACTAGGGTCAAATAATGTGAGGAAAATTTATAACAAGCATGGATAGTACAAGTTATTAGCATTTAATAATCATGGATTAACAGTTCTTTCCCAAGTATTTTCATGGATATTCACCTATGTCTCAAGCACACATTAAATTCAGTTCTCAGAGAAAAATGCTAAGCAAAACATGCGCAAGTAACACCGTGGGACATACGGCCCGATCCAACATAAAAGTAAATTGTGCACTGCGAGGGTTGAACGGCTCGAACCATAGATGCATCTATTACCCCGCTCGCGAATCACCCGTGCAACGCGGTCAAATATAAATAAGCGCATCAACAAACAACGATATTATATATCGAGGAGTAGCTATAGGCAAAAATACCAAATATTCTCTTCTAAAAGACTAAACAGGATAAGGTTCATTCACTAGTCTCATTCTTCTTAACCAAACAGTTTTATGAATCCGAATTTATAGTCACGTTACGAAAATATCACGTAGAGCATGCTTATGGGTCCTAGCCTATCCGGACTTAACATAATAGTCGCTACGCACGGACTCTCGTCACCTAGTGTGTACGTAGCCCCCACAAATATTGGCAATTAATTCAATTATTATACCTATGGGGACAATTCCCTCTTACAAGGTTAGAAAGGAGACTCATCTTGCTCCAAAGTGCACTTACAATGCCAAGAACAAGTCCAAACCCTCAATTCAGAGCCGAACGATCCCAAACTAGTTAAACGAAGTAAGATCTAGTCAATATAGACTCACAAGATCGAATTCTAGCTACTTAAGAAAATTTCCAACCATTAACACAAGTTTTCCTAAAATCCGCACCCGGGCCCACGTGCCCGGATTCCGAAATTTTTCGAAGGAAGTTGTTCCCTACAACCTAAGGATCACTAATATATGATTTCTAATTAATTCCATAACAAATTTCGTGGTTAAATCCAAGTTTTATTAAAACCCTAGGTTTAGCTCTAACCCTTTGATTTTTCCTAAGTTCTAGTGTTTAATCTACCTAAAATACAAGTATTAAACTAAGGATGGGTGGAATAAACTTACCTCTTGATGCTAAGTGGAAACCTTCTCTTCAAAGCTCCCAAAATCGCAAATGAAAGAATGAAAAGTGGCAAAAATGGGTTTGGAACCCGTCTTTAAAGAACCTCACTGGTTCAGTGATTTCCGCATCTGCGGTCAGGACACCGCATCTGCGGTCCCGCATCTGCGAAAAGGGGAGGGAAGGCTGGGACCGCATCTGCGGCGACGCTTCTGTGGCTTGGGAGCCGCATCAGCGAAAATTGCCTGGGCCGCCCTGGGCCGCTTCTGCGATGGGAGGGCCGCATCTCTGGTCCAAGAACCGTAGATGCGGTTATGACAGAAGCAGCAGTTCTTCAGCCCTTTCTCAAAATTTCCACTTCACTCGAGCCTCGTCCGATTGACGCTCGGGGCTTTCGGGCCCCGCCCGAACACACCGACAAGTCTAAAATCATGAGGCGGACCTACCCGAACCTTCGGAACACCTGGAACAATGCTAAATCTAGAATCTACCCCCTAAAACCAAATGAATCAAACTTATGAACTTCAAGTTCTTAATTTTCCTCCAACGGGCCAAAACGCCCTAAAACTACTCGGATTGACACCAAATTTTACAGGCAAGTCTTAAATGATATTTCGGACCTGTGTCGGGCCTCAGAACCAAAATACGAGCCCGATACCTAGGAAATCAATAATTAATTAGTTTCTTTAAATCCTTAAAACTTTAGATTAATAATTTCTAATAAAAATTCATTACTCGGGCTAGGGACCTCGAAATTCGATTCCGGGCATACGCCTAGGTCCCATATTTTCCTACGGACCCTCCGGGACCGTCAAATCACGAATCCGGGTCCATTTGCTCGAAATATTGACCCAAAAAAACTTAGCCTTTTAAGAAAATCCTAAGGAATCAAATGGGCATATTTCACCCAAAACTCTTCCAAATCCCGAACCAACCGTCCGCGCAAGTCGTAAATTAGCTAAAGCAAGCACCGAAAGTTTTATTTAAGGGAACGGAGTTCAAAAAGGAAAAACGACCAGGCGGATCGTTACAATAAGTGCATAAGCCAATTATTAGAATGATCTAATTAGAATGTACAATTCTTTACATAGGTAGGTATAAAAAATTGGAAGTAAAGTGTTCATCATTTTAAGAAATATTTACGAAACTAATCGGTAAATAACTTGGGTAGTTGTGTTTGAGAAACCATACATAACTGTCATTAAAAGGAGATAACTTTTGTGAACAAGAAAAACACTTTCTTTAAATTTTTGGAGTGAAATATTATTTACTTTTTGCTATTCCGAATCATAAAATAGGCAACTTTTGTAAAATATTTACACTAGGAAGATATAAAAGTGTCACGACCCAAAATCCTAATATGTCGTGATGGTACCTCTCGTGGTACTAGGCAAGCTGACATTTCTAAAATATTCCCAACAATTAATAGAAAATGAATCAAAATAGTTTTAAATAACAAAAGTTTTCATAAACGGGGTAAAAACCCAAAACACAAATGCGAAAAATTTCCAAATCGAGGTGTCACTGAGCTCATTATCATCTATACATCACCAATCTAGAAGAGTAATGTCTATGAAATTCTGGATCTAAATACAATAAAAAGGAATGATAAGGAAGGAGAAATAAGGACCGCAAACGCCGGGCAGCTACCTCGTAGTCTCCAAAGATCAGCTGTGCACGATATCAACACCTACCATGTCCAGAAATACTTGGATCTGCACATAAGTGAGGGTGTAGCGTGAGTAAAACCAACTCAGTAAGTAACAATGCTAAATAACGAACTGAAGACATTGACGAGCTACGCAGTTATAGTTCATTTTCAGTAGTTTCAACAAAACAAAGTAGGCATACTTTCAAATCCGGCAATTTAAGTCAAATCAGTTTATTCATGTCAAGTTCAAGTAAAAATCGGATATAACATCTCTCGAAAGTTTCAAAATAGTGAATAAATGGCAACTATGTGCAACAACAATGAAATCAAATAGAGCCTCTCAGAGCAACTGTCGCTCAGTCGTTCTCAATAGCTCAGCACTCGGCGTTTGACACTCAGCACTCAACACTCTCACTCAATAGGTACATACGTTCACTGGCGGTGTACAGGCTCCGGAGGGACTCCTACAGCCCAAGTGTTATATCCGCACGGAAAACTCATGTACTGCACGGATAACTCACGTGGTATAGTATCATATCAGGATCCGCACGGACAACTCATGTGCTACAGTATAAATATCTGAATTCGCACGAACAACTCACGTGCTATGGTATCAATATCTCACAATCAGGCCCCCGACTACATTGTAATTCTGGTATAGGGTAAAATATGTTTATATTAAATGATCGCATGAGAAATTTACACGTGGAGACGAAGACAGAAGCTAGTTGGATTCGAAGGCAATGATCCCGTCTGTTACCAGAGAATTATACGTATAAAGATGACGCAAAATCCTTCCACCCGGTAGCATTTGATGAGTAATATTCTACAGCATTAAGTGCACAGCCCGTTACAAGGAATATGACATTCACTACCTATCATTACACATTCTTCAGTGGCCCTCATAATTGACATTAAAGAGGGGCTTGATCCCAGGACCTTGTTCCCTAGGTGCTGCTATAAATAGTGAGCTTTATTATCATTGTAAAAGACACAAATTTTCTAGCAAATACACGCTACGCTCTATTCAATGCTCAATATAGTTTTTATCTTCTTGTTTATTGATATCGTTGCTATTGTCGTTGGAAGCTCTGCTCACTGAATTACTATTTTTGCTATTTTATCTCCATCTCAAGGCTAAGTATTATATTTTTGTTTAATTCATTTATTTTAGGATCAAATTAATTCACTTATCTATAAACGATAAATAAATTCAACTGTACTATTTTACCAATAAACAATTCTTGAAATAGAAAAAGCTACAGTCTTTGAACAAAATTGAAGCTTTCTAAGATCTCAGAAGCTCCAATTTCAAGAAATATGCCTGCTAAGAAAGCCATCATCGCCATTCCCACTTCCACTGCGGCTGTAATTAATTATAGATATGAATTTTTAATGCTTTTCCAAGGAAGTAAGGGCATTAGGGTGTAAATCATTACAAAAAAAAAAAAAAAAGTGAATATATTAGGGGTGGAAATTGCAAAAAATCTATTTTGGTCCAAGTGATGAATATCCGGGCAAAATCTTACAAATTTTTTATTTATAAAAATGCAAATAATTATCGCGCACCTCGGCTTTAATTTCCAACCAAAGTCTAATATTTTTTGAATTGAATATAATTACGTTGAGGTTTAATTTGGGACAATACCCTAGGTTAGAGCCACCATGATCATGTCGGCTTCAAATATCTTTCTTAACTTCTTTTGCCTCATCCTCTGTAGTTGGTAAGTCTTTTCTTCATGGCTCTTCCATGGTACAATACCCAAGGTTTGAGTACTTAAATTTGACACATTTTCACCGTAAACTTTGAATCTCTAGTCTCGGTGAATACTTCTCATTTTCTTACCTCCTTCTTGGGCTTTTCAAGTTATTTATTTAGATTTTACCTTGAGAAAATTGTTGTTTATAGATCTAACCCTTCTTTTGATTTCTGAAAAAACAAATTTCAATTTTCTACTCCAATTTTAGGTTTTTACCGTTGAGATAGAAAAAATTTACCCGCACCGGATGTTTACACCATGTTAAGTTAAGTTAACCATAGAAAGAAACTAATTAAGGTCTATTAGGAGTCCTCCTATTTTAATAAAAAAAGAAATAAAAAAAAAATCAATGGCCCTGCGACTATAGAAAAAACATACCTGCATTCGTCTTTCTTCTCATTCTACACGATATTCTACGAAAATCCTTAACTGAAGTATAATGGGGAGACAATTTCTTAGGTATTATTAAGTTTGTTACTATTTGTTAATGTGTGGTGAAAAAATTCTCCTAAGCTTGAGTTCAGTTAGCAACCCCACTTAGACTATATTATTGTCTGCACAAAAAAAAAGTCACTTAAAATGTAAATTAAAAATTTCTTTTCAAGATTAAGTTTGATAACCTTTTCATGATTAGTAATAGTGTAATTATGCAAAGCCAAGTGCAATTGGCGATGTTCTTTCGTATGAGTTTAATCTTTTTGAATATACATGTCTGTTGTTTTCACAAACTAAGCCATTTACCTTTTGTGTGGTAATAGCATATTCACCATTAGTAGACAATAGTACCGTCGATGTACTTGACGTTTCCGTCTAGCACATAATATGGAATTTCAAGATGTTGGGTATTTTTATATTAATATTTAATTAAGGTTATGTGCAAAATATATGGTACTTAACTACGGTTAAGTATTAACAATTGTAGTTAAATAAACTGACATGTATTATTTGTTTATTGGTCGGGTCTAAACACCCGGTGTGGGTGAATTTATTCCCTGTTGAGATTTATGGGTCTTATTTCTGCTATGTGTTGGAAGAGGCAAACCCGAAAATAAAGAAGATAAAGAACATCAAATTTTGAACTTGAAAAACCCTTCAAATCGAAGGTAAATACCACGGGATCACAAAGATGCAAAAAGATCCAATATAACAATAAGAGGGTTACAAAAGTTCTCCAAATTGGCTACGCAACAAGTGCCAAACATGAAGCAACAATAGCAACAACTAATCAATTGAAGAAAAAGGATAATCCACAAAAATCAAGCTGCTGTTCGAGGCCCGTAATTAGATACTACGGGCCTCCAAATATGATCTCCACCATTCAATTCAAAGATCTAGATGTTATGAACACTTAGTCAAAATATCGGCCCGATCCAACGGTTAATGAATTAGAAAACATAATTTGAAGTTGGATGGTCGGAATAAAAAATGTAGCAAAACAAATACTTTTCTTCTCTCTTATCTCTTGATGAAAGCTCTCTCGAAAACCACTCTTATGTGCTTAAGTCTTTCAAAGACTTGTACCAGTGAGCATGGAATGATTCTTCAGTGTTGTCCTATTTATAGATGATGAGTGGTGCTTTTTCTTAAAGCCAATAACCACTCAAAATAGGAATAAATACCAAATCCAATTCCGAATAGGAAGAAAGCCAAAAGAGAATAGGATTAGGCCATTGGGCCTTTGGCTGTACAACATGAGCATGTGCCCAACAAACTCCCCCTCCAACCAAGGGGCCAAATATGTCTTCAAGTAGAGGAACTATTAACAGGCTTCATCCCTGCCAATTTTCTTCAAAACACAAGCTTAACTACAAAGTCCTCAGGCTGCTTCATATAAATCTCCTCATCTAAATCACCAATCCATCTGCTCAACCTCTAAATCTAGACCTGCGGCTAAGCCTAGAACCACACGAATAGAAGATATCTTCACAACAAGGGAGAAAATTTCATCAAAGTCAACTCCATTCTTCTGGCCAAAACCTTTAACGACTAACCTCGCCTTGTATCTAGGTGCAGAGGTATGGTTATCTTGCTTTATTCTGAATATCCATTTGTTAGATAAAGCTCTTTTACCTTTCGGCAATTTTACTAACTCATATGTGCCATTCTCGTGAAGTTACTTCATCTCATTTTCCATGGCTTCGATCCACTGATCTTTGTGAGTATATTGCATCGCTTCATCATAATTCTCAGGTTCTCCCATGTTAGTCAAAAGTACATACTCATCAGGAGGATAGCTCATGGATTTTTGCTTCTCCCTTGTAGATCTTCTAAGAGAGGTTTCAGGAGCATTCGAAGTAGTTACCTGAGCAGGAATTGGTTGTTGATCAACCACAACTTCATCAAGTGGAGCATCCGTAATATCTACACCATGATGATCATTTTGATCTTGATCACTACCTTCATTATTGTCCTGGGTTCCTTCATGTGCAATAGGTGCCTTAGCAATAGAAACTGGATCAATATCAACTAAGCTCTAATTACTCTGAGAATCTGTCTTCTCAGCTTTGTCAATATCTTCAATAGTCTGGTCTTCAATGAATATTGCATCACGACTTCTAAAATTTTTATCGTCAATTGGATCGTAAAACCGATACCCAAACTCATCGTGACCATAACCGATAAAGATGAACTGCTTAGTTTTGACATCCAGTTTCGATCTCTCATCTTTAGGAACATGCACACAAGCTTTATACCCAAAAATTCTCAGGTGATCATAAGAAACATCTTTGGCAAACCAAACTCTATCTGGGACATCACCATGCAAAGCAACAGTAGGAGACAAATTGATAACATAGGTAACAGTGTTAAGTGCTTCTACCCAAAATGTGTTTGGAAGTTTAGCCTCTGAAAGCAAGCATCTAACTCTCTCAACTAGAGTTCTATTCATCCTCTCTGCCAAACCATTCAATTGAGGCGTTTTGGGCGGAGTTTTCTGATGATGAATTCCTTATTTCTTGCAATAGTTATCAAATGGACCACAATATTCACCATCATTGTCAGTGCGAATACATTGTAATTTCTTCCCCGTCTGTCTCTCAGCTAAGGCCTGAAATTCCTTAAACACGCTAAGTGATTGATCTTTTGATTTCAAAGGATACACCAGAGCTTACGAGAATGATCATCAATGAAGGTCACAAAGTAAAGTGCACCACCTTTTGACTTTACTTTAAAAGGACGACACAAACCAGAGTATACTAGCTCCAATAATTCAGGCTTTCTTGAGGGAGGATGGCTATGAAAGGAAACCCTTTTCTGTTTGCCAGCTAAAAAATGGATACACCTTTTCAGCTTTGCTTGTTTCACTCCAGAAAGAAAACTTTTCTTAGCCAAACACGTAATCCCCCTCTCACTCATATGACACAATCTTCTGTGCCATAATTCTGATAAAGTATCACTTTCCACCAGATTTATTGAGTCATTAAGAATAGAGCCCCGTGTCACATATAAATGACCAGACTTGACTCCTCGAGCCACTACTAATGAGCCCTTAGTGAGCTTACATTGACCATTAAAGAGAGCATTATGGTAACCTTCATCGTCTAATCTTCCTGCAGAGATCAAATTGAAAGGAAAGTCTGGAGCATGCTTGACATCTTGAAGAACTAACATTGAACCATTATTAGTTTTCAAACAAACTGTGCCAACACCAAACACCTTAACTTCACTGGCATTACCCATCTTTAACACTCCAGAATCAATATGAGTATAAGAGGAGAAAAATTCTTTTCTTGATGCGACATGTGAGGTAGCTCTATAATCTACTATCCAGCTCGTCTCATGGGATACCAAATTGATGACATTTTCATCATAAGTGAAAAGAAGGTCATCTCGAACAATATCAACAATATTGTTCTCGTTATTTTCAACTCTCTTTCCTCCTCTAATGTCTTGCAACAACTTGTGGCAAAACCTTTTGATATGTCCTTTCTTGCCACAGTGGTTGCATGTAATATTATGGTATTTGGACATTGACTTACTTCTACTTTTACCTCTATTCCTCGAGCCTCTTGTTCTATCTCTCCCCCGGTCTTGTGTAACCAAGATATCTGCTTGCGAAGACGAACCCTGAGATTTTCTCCTTACTTCCTCGTTTAACACACCACTCTTGGCATATTCCATGGTCACCTTAACTCGAGGAGCTGAATTTGTCAAAGAAACACGAAGAGTTTCCCAAGAGTCGGGCAGAGTATTAAGAAGCCAAAGTCATTGTATATCATCATCGAAATTAACTCCCATTCCAGACAGCTGATTAAGGACGCTCTGAAAATTATTTATGTGATCAAGGATAGGGCTGCCTTCCTTGTATTTAAAGGTCATCAATTACTTTAGCAGGAACAACTTGTTGTTCCTAGTTTTTGAAGCATAAAGAGTCTCTAGCTTTTTCCACAAAGATCTCGCATGTGTCTCGTTCACAATATGGTTGAGAACATTATCTTCAACCCATTGTTGTATATATCCACATACTTGTTGGTGCTCAAAATCCCAATCTTCATCAAATATACTCTCGGGTTTATGAGCTGCAAAAACGGGTAGATGCATCTTCTTCACGAACAACAAATATTTTATCTTTCTTCTCCAAACATTATAATTTCTCCCATTTAAATATACCATCTTGCTCAAATTCGCCTCCATTCTGTAACAACCCAAATGAATAACCAAGGCTCGGACACCACTATTATGTTGAGGAATAACCAATTTGCCTAGGGCACACCCATCAAAGAAATATAAAATTCTAGAAAAAAATAGTTAGTGTAACTAAACTACCCTTAACTAAATATTGCAGCATAGTTAATGTGAGGAGTAAAAGACTTTTTAGGGATACGTACATAAGGGTAAGTTTTGAAAAACATATTGAATTTTTTCTTGATTATATCAATGGATACTTATTGTGGACCAAAATAAAAAGGCAAAATTGATCACTTATTATAGACCGGAGGGAGTAACAATTTACAGATCACTCATCAATAAAAACTAATTGAAGTTTATTACTTTATAAGTTAACTTTTACTTGTTCAGTATTCTAAAAATAGATTTTTACTTTTACTTGTCACTTTTCACATAGACAATATTTTTTTCATGTTATACCCACAATATTAATTACTCATTTCAAATTATTTTCTCAAATCTATTAAAAATATGCATCAATCAATATGGGTATCATGGTAAATTATGCACTTCATTTATCATTCTTAAGGGATGTGCAAAGTCCATAGTGGACAAGTAAAAGTGAATGGAGGGAGTAAGTTATTACTGTCACGACCCATTTCCATAATAGGTTATGATGGCGCCCAACACCATTGCCGGGCAAGCCAACGCGGAAAATACTAAATAAACTTTCATTTACCTTTACCCCGAAATAGTTAGAATAATTCTTTAAGCAGAAATAAGATCAGAAATGATTAATAACGTCATAATGATCATACAACCCCAAAATGATACCGTCTACTAATGTGTGTGCCAAAACCTGGTTTCACAAGCTGTGGGCAACTAGTAGAATATACAAAAGAATCACACTATCCTACTGTCCGAAACAGAATAGACAGCAAAATACATAAAGAAAGACTTCTTCAGGCTGCTGAACGGCATGGAAGGGAAGCAGCTCACCGTAGAAGTCTCGGATCCGCTCAGGGATCCTCACCAGACTGATAGCCAGATACACCTGCCTCAGATCCTGTACAATTAAGTACATAAGTGTAGTATGAGTACATAAACAATATGTACCCAGTAAGCATCCCGTCTAATCTCGAAGAAGTAGAGACGAGAGGTCGACTTGATACTTACTAGGGTCAAACAATATAACAAGGTATTTATGCTAAGCACGGAAGTCACAATTAATCAACGGTTTGTAGCAAAAGGTAATAAATCATGTTCTAAACAATTTAGCAGTTAACCAATTACATTTCAAGTAATGAACAGGATAAATCACGAATAAGACTCCACATTGATATCATGCGCACATTATGCCGAGGTCAACGACCCGATCCAACAGAAAAATAAACTGTGCACTGCCAGAGGGTCGAATGGCGCGAACCATAGATGCATCTATTCATACCGAGGCGATCGGCTCGATCCACAAATATCAAGTAATATCAAGATCACACACGAAGGCGCATTTATGTTCAAACAGATTCATGCAAGGGCTCACCAAGTATTTATGCTCACTTTTATTCCTTTCCAAGTTTTCTAGCATATCCTAAGTGATTGCATTAACAAGAAAGCATTGAGATATTCACAATTATAGGATGATGTGGGTCCTAGACTACCCGGACAATTAACATAATAGTAGCTACGCACGGACTCTCGTCACCTAGTGCGTACGTAGCCCCCGCATTTAGTAGCAAATTACTCAATTATTACACCTATGGGGACAATTCCCTCTTACAAGGTTAGAAAGGAGACTCACCTCGCTCCAAAGTGCACTTCCAATACCAAGAACGAGTCCAAGCCTTCAGTTTGAAGCCGAACGATCCCAAACTAGTTAAATGAAGTAAGAACTAGTCAATATAGACTTACAAGATCGAATTCTAGCTATTTAAGCAATTTCCCAACCCTTAACACAAGTTTCCTAAAATCCGACCCTGGGCCCACGTGCCCGGATTTCGAAAGTTTTCGAAGGAAGTTGTTCCCTATAACCTAAGGATCGATCATATATGATTTCTAAGTTATTCCATAGCAAATTTTGTGGCTAAATCTAACTTTTACTAAACCCTAGGTTTTTGCTCTAACCCCATGATTTCACCTTAATACTAGTGTTTAATCTACCTAAGACACAATTATTAAACTAGAAATAGGTAGAACACACTTACCTCAAGATGCTAGGTGAAGATCTTGTATCAAAAGCTCTAAAATCCCCAATGGAAGAGTGAAAAAGTGAATAAATGACTTAGAACCCGTATTAAATGAACCTCACTACTTCAGCGATTTCTGCATCTGTGGTCAGGGGGCCGCATCTGTGGTCCCGCATCTGCGAGAAATGGACCGCATCTGCAAAACGGGCTAAAAGAGCTGGGATCGCTTCTGCCGTCTCGAGGCCGCATCTGAATAGCCGCTTCTGCGGCTTGGGAGCCGCTTCTGCGGTTCCTAGCCTGGACTTCCCTGGGCCGCTTCTGCGATGAAAGGACCGCTTCTACGGTCTCGCACCTGCGGCCCACCAACCGCAGGTGTGGTTATGACAGAAGCAGCAAACTTCAACCCTTCTCAAAAAATTCCACTTCACTCGAGCCTCGTCCGATTGACGCTCGGGGCTCCCGGGCCCCGCCTAAACATACCAATAAGTCTGAAATCACGAGATGGACCTACTCGAACCTTCGGAACACCCTAAATAACGCTAAATCTAGGAATCACCCCTTAAAACCAAATGAATCAAACTTATGAACTTCAAGTTCTTAATTTCCTCCAACGGGCCAAAACGCCCTTGATAACTAGCGATTTTGACGTGTTTTATGCTCCTTCTTGCTTACACTTTGATGATAACTTCATACAAAATAGTCCCAAAAGGCTCATAAGTTGTGCTTGATTGCAGGTTTGATCGACAAAGTGACGAAATGTCAAGGTTTGGCTCAAAAGGAGTGAAACCTGCTCAAGTACCAAAGACAAGGCAAACTCAGGACAAATAGGCCTAGTGCGGCCGCACTACATTCTGTGAGGTCCGCACTACATTCTGTGTGGTCCGCACTTGGGAGATTCAGAGAGTAGATTTCAAGGCATAAAACCTAGTGCGGCCGCAGTCCATTCTGTGCGGTCCGCACTAGGGAGATTCAGAGAGCTGGCAAAAACAAGCTTCAAGGCAGTGCGACCGCAGTCAATCTTGCGCGGTCCGTACTGAAGGCTCTGCGGCCGCACTACCATTATGTGCGGTCCCCAGAAGAGAAGGTCAGAGAGTTGCAACATGCCCGAGTTCAAGCCATCGCGGTCCGCGGTCATGTTTGTGCGGACCGCATTGGAAGCCTCTGCAGCCGCGGTTCATTCTGCGCGGTCCGCGGGGCTTGAGTTCAGAGAGCCAAGACTTCAAGACCAAGAGCCTAGTACAACCGCAGTCCATTTTGTGCTGCCCGCACTGACCCTGCAGGGGCATTTTTGTCCAGTTTTTCCAGCTTAGTATAAATAGAACCTTTTTCCATTTTTAGGGTATCAGTTATTTTAGAACAGCAGCTGCGCTCGTGAGAAGCTATTTTGTAGCCATTTTGGGCATTTTAGCTTAACTCGAACGATAGATTCTCTGTATTTTCTTTAGTGTTTAATTAATATTTCTTTTTCTTCATCTATTTCTCTATTTTCTTCTTCTAGCATGAGTAGCTAAACCCATTAGCTAGGGTTGTGGCTCAACCCTAGTGTGGGTAATTGATGGGTGTTGTGATTTAAGGTTAGATTGATTATGGGTGTTTGTATTTGGGTCAATTTTATGGTTTAATTTATGAATTAGTGGTTGCAAACACTAGTTTGTGCTAAGTTGACTTGGCTTTTCTTGAGAAAGAGAGCCTAATTCTCCAAAATTGACTCAACAAGGAATTGGGACGGACTCAAGAGATTTGATATTCCCAATTAAAGGGATAAACCTCGAGAGAGTAATTACCCTACTTGAACCCTAGTTGCTCGAGTAAATATGCATACCCAATTGGTCTCGAGAGAGTCAATTGGGCAAAACCACTCTTTCTACCGAGAGGTGTAGAGTGGGTAGCATTGAGTAACGGTTATACATATTTCCCCAAGCATGTCAATCGTACCTTAGATGCAATTACCCGTCAATTAGCCACCTAGGTGAAGGTCACTACCCTAGTACCCTTTAAACCATTAGATACAACTTGTAGCAATTTACTCTTTAAATTGTAGTTGATAATAGTAGAATATAAAGAAAACCCAAAAATGATAGATGATCAATTAAGAGCATACACGCAATCCTAGGCTAAGTAGATACCCGACTCCAATCCTAGCTCTCCGTGGAATCGATCCGGACCTACAAATCGGGTAAAAGCTATTGCGACCCTCTCTCGCTACTTTTTAGTGGTGCGGAGTTGGCTGCGATCACTTTTTGGCGTCGTTGCCGGGGAGCTAACGGTTGTGGCTATCTATTTAGTAGTTTTGTGTGTTGCTCTTCTTTACTTCTTTGCTACTAATTTGTTTGTGTGAATATAACAGGTACCAAATGGCTTTAAATGCTAATGACCCTCTTGGAAATGTGCTTGCGGGGGAGGAGGTAGATGACATTGGAGAGGATGAGGTGCCTCCTGCACCTCTCGGACCACGTCGAGGCCGCCAGGCCAATGCTAATGATAATATTCCAGACCCTCCTCCGCCACCTCCAAGAGTGGCTCCCAGAGTGCTACCGAACCAAGGATATGCAAGTGCTATTGTCCCACCCAGAATCCGGGCGGGCAATTTCCAGATAACTAATGTGATGTTGACCTTACTTGAGCAGCGTGGGTATTTCACGGGCGCTACGGATCAAAATGCCTACAAACATCTAAAAGGGTTCGTGGATACATGTTGGGGTAGCAAGCAGACGAATGTGTCCGAAGATGCTCTTAGGTTGAGACTTTTCCCGTTCTCACTCTGGGGAAAGGCATTAGATTGGCTAGAGAGACTCCCCAACCATTCCATCACAACTTGGGATGAGTTGGCGGATAAATTTATTGCTAAATTTTTCTCACCCGGGCACATGGCGGCACTTCGAGATGAGATATTGGCTTTCAAGCAAGAACCCACGGAACCCTTGCATGAGATTTGGGAGCGGTTTAGAACAATGGTGAAAGAATGCCCAAACAACGATATGACCGAGGCGATGATCCAACAAACCTTCTATCGGGGCATCAATACTACAAATCAATGCATAGTCAATCAATTGGCCGGGGGTAATTTCATGAAGTTGTCTTATGACGAAGCTTGCGAGATTCTTGATGAGATGGCAGACATATCTTCCGCATGGCAAAGTAGAGCCAATGTTCCCCAAGGTGACCCTACGGTTATTCATTTGCATAAGGAGTTACACGACCATGGGCAGGCTATAGCGGAGTTGACAACTACTATGAATCAATTAGCTAAGGCACAGTTGCAACAAGTCCAAAACCCTCGCCAAGTGAATGCTATGGAAAGTGTTAATTTGCTTACCAACAAGAGAAGGCAAAGAAGGCAACAAAATCAAGGGAATCCTGAGCAATTTGATGATGATTGTGATGGGTTTCAAAATGATGGGTATGATGAGGAAAATGAAGAGGTACAATATGTTAACAACTATCAAGGCAATAGAGGCAACTCTTCAAACCAACAATGGCGACCCCAAGGAAATTGGGGCAATCAACAGCAAGGTGGTGGTAATTGAAATAACAACAACTAAGGCGGTAATTGGGGGAACAACAATCAAGGCAACCAAGGGCATTGGAATGGTAATAACAACAATTGGAACAACAATGGTCAAGGCAATTGGAACAACAATGGAAACCAAGGCAATCTGGGGCAAGGCTTTCAAAGGCCCCCAATGTACCAACAACCGAACAATCCACCCCCGTTCCCTTCTCAAGGATCTAGTTCTGCGGTAATGATATGGGAAGAATAGAAATGATGTTCGAACAAATGATGAAGAAGAACCAAGATTCCGATGCTCAATTAGCTTCTCACAATACCTCTATCCGGAATTTGGAGGTGCAATTAGGCCAAATCTCTCAATCGTTGAATACTCGCCCAAAGGGTGCTCTACCAGGTGATATGGTAGTGAACCCTAAGGGTGGAAACAATCATGTGATGGCGGTTACAACACGAAGTGGGAGAGGCGGTGATGTGAATGCCTCGAAACAAAAGCAAGTTGTTGATGATGATGTTGAGTTGCAAGAAAATGATGTTCCTTTGGTAGTTGAAGATGTGGTTGATGACAAGGTGAACAATGAAGTGAGGATTGACATTAATGAAGCCGAGGTGGAAACTCAAGAGGCCGTGAACCCGTCTAGGGAGCACATAATTGACATGCCGGAGCCAGTGATGCCAAAAGCCAAGTCACTTTTGCCTAGACCACCTCCGCCTCATCCTCAAAGGGTAGCCAAGCAGAAAAGTGACAACCAATTCAAAAAGTTCACTGACATGATGAAGAGCTTATCCATCAACGTGCCTTTGGTGGAGGCTTTGGAGCAAATGCCTGGTTATGCTAAATTCATGAAGGATTTGGTTACAAAGAAAAGATCAATGGACTGTGAAACTATCAAGATGACCCACCAAGTTAGTGCCATAGTACATTCAATGGCCCCGAAATTAGAGGATCCCGGTGCTTTCACTATCCCTTGCACTATTAGTAGTGCAGACTTTGCCAAAGCTTTATGTGATCTTGGGACAAGCATCAATTTAATGCCCTTCTCAGTTTTCAAGACCCTAAGTATTGGGCCACCAAGGCCAACTTCCATGAGATTACAGATGGCAGATAGATCAATGAAGCGTCCTCTGGGTATAGTTGATGATGTGCTTGTCCGGATGGACAAATTTATCCTACCGGCGGACTTTGTGATTTTGGATTGTGAGGTGGACTATGAGGTCCCAATTATTCTAGGGAGACCTTTCCTTGCAACGGGGAAGGCATTGGTTGATGTTGAAGCGGGTGAACTAACTTTCAGAGTAGGGGATGAGAAGGTCGTCTTCCATGTTTGCAAATCCATGAAGCAACCCAATAGCACCGAGGTGTGCTCATTTGTGGACATTGTCACAGCTGTGATCGTGGATGACACAAGTGCTATGATCAACGTGGAGGATCCCCTTGAGGCCGTGCTATTAAATCTTGATGTCAATTATGATGCAAGCAGAGTCGAGTGTGTCAATGATTACATGGGATGGGCTCTTATTCCTATGAGCCGAGAAAATTATCTTTGGATCTTGAAAATCAGAAAACTCCACCAACCAAACCATCAATTGAGGAGCCACCGGTGTTTGAGTTGAAGCCACTTCCTCCACTCCTCAGGTATGAATTCTTGGGATCTAATTCAACTTTACCAGTTATTCTTTCTTCTTGCCTTACTAACATGCAGGTTGAGGCCACTTTGGCGGTGCTTCAAAGGCGAAAATGGGCAATTGGATGGACTCTGGCAGATATTCGGGGAATAAGCCCCGCATTTTGCATGCACAAAATTATTTTGGAGGATGATGCAAGACCTTCCTTAGAACATAAAAGGAGCCTCAATGAGGCAATGCAAGAAGTAGTGAAGAATGAGGTGATCAAGTGGCTAGATGCAGGTGTGGTGTATCCAATCTCCGATAGCTCATGGACTTCTCCGGTGCAATGTGTGCCGAAGAAAGGTGGGATGACTGTGGTGACTAATGACAACAATGAACTTATTCCCACTCGGACGGTTACCGGATGGCAGGTATGCATGGACTACCGGAAGCTAAACAAGGTGACCCGAAAGAATCATTTCCCTTTGCCATTCCTTGACCAAATGCTTGACCGCCTTGCGGGGGGATATTCGGGTTATAATCAAATCTTAATTGCTCCGGAGGACCAAGAGAAGACCATATTTACCTGCCGATATGGTACATTTGCTTTTTCTCGGATGCCGTTCGGGTTGTGCAATGCTCCGGCGACCTTCCAACGATGCATGATGGCTATTTTCACCGATATGGTGGAAGACATTTTGGAGGTCTTTATGGATGATTTTAGTGTGGTTGGTGATTCATTTGAAGAATGTTTGGGAAATTTGGATAGATTCTTTGCCCGATGTGAAGACACAAATCTCGTTCTTAATTGGGAAAAATGCCACTTCATGGTTGAAGAGGGCATAGTGTTGGGTTACAAAATTTCTAAGCATGGGATTGAAGTAGACAAAGCCAAAATTGAGGTGATATCAAGGCTTCCTTCCCCCACTTCTGTCAAAGGGGTGAGAAGTTTCCTTGGGCATGCGGGGTTCTACCGGCGGTTTATCAAGGATTTTTCGAAGGTTGTGAATCCCCTTTGAAAATTGCTCGAGAAAGATGCTAAGTTTGTATTTGATGAGAAATGTATGGAGGCCTTTGAACTTCTAAAGCTTAAGTTCACAACTACCCCGATCATTGCCGCACCCAATTGGAGCTTGCCTTTCAAGCTCATGTGCGACGCGAGTGATGTTGCGGTTGGGGCAGTTTTGGGTCAAAGAGTGAACAAAATGTTTCATCCAGTGTACTATGGGAGCAAGACTATGAATGAAGCTCAACAGAACTACACAGTGACGGAGAAGGAATTGTTGGCTGTTGTGTTCGCCATGGAAAAATTTCGGCCATATCTTATGGGGGCTAAAGTCATAATGCATACCGACCATGCCGCCCTTAGGTATTTGATGACCAAGAAAGATTCCAAGGCAAGGTTGATGAGATGGGTGTTACTTCTTCAAGAATTTGATTTGGAAATAGTGGACCGGAAAGGTAGTGAAAACTAAGTTGCGGATCATTTGTCCCGCTTGGAGGAGGAAGGAAGGTCGTGTGATAACTTGGAGATCAACGACACATTCCCTGATGAGCAACTACTTTCTGTGTCAATGTGTGAAATGCCATGGTTTGCGGATATTGCTAATTTCATTGTGACTGGCATCATCCCGTGTGAGCTCTCTTCTAACCAAAGGAAGAAGCTCAAATGGGATAGTCTGGACTTCTATTGGGATGAGCCATACTTGTTCAAGATTTGCACGGATGGTGTGATTCGAAGGTGTGTCCTGGAGGGAGAGCAAGTGCATATTTTGGTGGCTTGTCATTCCTCCCCCTATGGTGGCCATCATGGAGGGGTGAGGACGGCTTCGAAAGTTCTGAGTTGTGGTTTTTATTGGCCAACCTTATTCAAAGATGCAAGTGATCTAGTGAAAAGATGTGATCAATGTTAACGAGCAGGCAAGATTTCCAAGAAAGATGAGATGCCTCTGAACACAATTCTTGAAGTTGATATCTTTGATGTATGGGGTATCGATTTTATGGGCCCTTTTGTTAGCTCTTGTGGGAACACTTACATTCTTGTAGCGGTTGATTATGTGTCAAAATGGGTTGAGGCCGTCGCCTTGTCCAACAATGAAGCTAGGAGTGTGGTGGCATTTCTAAAGAAGAGCATTTTCACAAGGTTTGGTACGCCCCGGGCAATCATTAGTGATGGAGGATCGCATTTTTGTAATAGAGCTTTTGATACCTTGCTATCCAAGTATGGTGTCAACCACAAAGTCTCTACACCTTATCATCCTCAAGCAAGTGGCCAGATTGAAGTGTCTAACAGGGAGATCAAGAGTATTTTGTCCAAAACCGTCAATGCCAATAGGACCGATTGGTCTAAAAAGTTAGATGATGCTCTATGGGCTTACCGGACCGCTTACAAGACCCCAATTGGTATGTCACCGTATCAGTTGGTGTTTGGGAAAGCATGTCATCTACCAGTGGAGTTGGAGCATAAGGCCATGTGGGCCTTGAGGAAGCTTAATCTTGAGTGGGATGTTGCGGCTAATCTTCGTGTTGAACAACTCAATGAACTTGATGAATTCCGGTTCCATGCATACTCTAGTTCGTCCTTGTATAAGGACAAGATGAAGTACCTTCATGACAAATATGCTCGTGGAAAGGAGTTCAAAGTTGGTGATTTGGTCCTCTTGTTCAATTCTCGTCTAAGGTTATTTTCGGGAAAGCTAAAATCGAAGTGGAGTGGACCATTTGAAGTTGTGTGTGTGACCCCGTTTGGTGCTCTAGATTTGAAGAACAAAAGTGGTGAAGTCTTTAGAGTGAATGGGCACCGTGTCAAGCATTATCTTGGGAAGTTTGATGATAGCCATGTGGTGGCTGTTGTTCATTTCAAATGATGTGATGGTAACCCGCGTCGTGCCGCGACGTTAAATCAGGCGCTCCTTGGGAGGCAACCCATGTCTTTTTCTTCTTGTTTTCTTTGATTTTCTTTGTAGTATAGGATTGATTTTTGGGCTAATTGGTTGTGAGATGTTGCAGGGATTGTGTTGATGCAGTGCAAAACAGTGTGAAGAAAATGATCAGTCTCTGAAGTTGCCAGTGCGGCCGCACTACACTCTGTGCGGTCCGCACTGGTGAAGGCTAAGTGGAGGACTCTCTGAAGTTTACCACCGCGACCGCATGGCATCTTGTGCGGACCGCGGTGGACCTCTGCGGCCGCGGTCTATTTTGCGCGGACCGCAGAGGTTGCCTTCTCAAATTTCTTCTAAACAAACCCAGCGCGGACCGCGGTCCCAGCGGTTGTCTATAAATAGACCTCAAGGACCCCTGTTTACACTTTTCGCCAATTTTAAACTCATAAGAGACTAAATACTGTTCATCCTTCTTCCTTGCTCGTGATTAATCGTTGCTTTGTGTTGATTCTTTCCTGCTCAAATTCTGATAATGGTTAAACTACGAGGTAAAGGCTCAAAACAACCCGAGAGAGGTGATTCCTCCCGGGGAGGGAAGCAGAGATTGGTTAAACTCACTCCCCAGGCTCGTAAAAATATAAAGAAGATGAGAAAAGCAATGAAGGCAGCTGACAGAGCCTGTGATCAATCGGGGAGTGAGTATGTGCCATCCCAAGACATCTCCTCAGACTCGGTGCCAAATCATATCGCCACGAATTTTAGATTGACTGATGATTCTCCTCCACCATCACCCACTATCTGAAAGCCAGTTAATGTCGTTTTTGATTCGTCTGAGGGCTCAATAGCCGGTAATGGGAACGACTCCACCTCCCCCACAGCTTCATTATCCGGGGAGAGTGCAGGCAGAGGTGAGGGAGATGATGAGGGAGATGAGGAGGTATCGGAGGGTGGTGAGCCTCAGGTTGGGGGGGTTGCCTACTAGAAAACCCGAAGTGTGGGAAGACAGATTCGTGAGCCAGGTGGCATACCACAAATTCAGGGAGTGGTGGCCGATAAGAAAACTGATTTTAGAGAGGAGCTTCATAGATAAAGACCTTCTACCCCACAACCCAAATGTGTAGAGAGAGTTCAGAACGAGAGTGGGGTGGGAGAACTTTCTAGATGACTGTGTGGAGGCAAATGAACACTTGGTCAAAGAATTTTACTGTAATGTGGCCCACATCGTCAAGGGTTCCAAAGTGACCAAGGTTCGAAACAAAAAGGTGCTATTCGACGGGAAGTCTCTGAATGATTATTTGGGGTTCACTGATGTTGATGAGTCCCTCTACATGGCAAAGCTGGAGATGGGCGAGGAGGTCCGCCCATGGTTAGCTCAATTCCTGGCAATCCCGGGGACAGTTCCTGACTGGTTGACCGCTGGGGTCAAGATACTTCGGAGGACCCTCAACTGTGAGGCGAGGGGTTGGGAGACGTTTGTATGCAGCCGATTAGACCCCACTTCCCATGATCAGACTCTACCTCTCCACCGGGTTGTCCTAGTTGCTTCTATCATGGCAGGGTACCCCATCAATGTGGGAATGTGATGTATCGCATCATCTCTCTTGTGGGCTCCGAGACCGGCCGGAACTACCCTTTCCCCAACATCCTAACCGTGTACTTCAGAGATTTGAAGGTAAAGAAGAGACCATTTGATATCAAGGTCAAGGCTACGGCTCCATTCTCATGGTATAGTTTGAAGGGGCCAGACAACCCCAAGGACAAGAACTACAAAGCCCCTGCTTCTGCCCCAACTGGTCAGTCTGAAGAGCCAGTTGTGGTAGAGGCCCCCTCTGAGCCTGCCTCCACTAGTGCAGATATGCCTCCCGGACCTTCCACTTCAGCTGACATTCCTCCAGGTCCTTCTACCTCAGCTGGCCCGGAGATTCCATCTTCCCGGGCCTATCCTATCACTACCCACCGGCTGAGCCTGAACAACTAGATTTATACTGCTTCATTCAAGTTGTCTACCTTGACCTCCACCATTGCAGCTCAGTCGTCTCCTCAGCCAGCACAGGTCCCACAGTCTATAGAGGATGCCTTGAAGAAGATACTTGACAACCAGGAGAAGATCCTCAGTACCCAGACTGATTTGGCAAAGGCAGTGGAACCACATGGGAAGGCTCTAAAGGAGATTTCCAAGGAGCACAGGAAGTTGCGCAAGACACGAGCCTCCAGGGAGTCCGTGAAGGAGCTGAGGGCGGAGGTGGATAGACTGAAGGCAGACCAGCTGCCCTTAGACTTGTTGTTTGAGGACCCAGCTCCAGCAGCGGTGCCAGCAGCAGATACAAAGCCAGAGCAGGCACAGAGGCCTCCAAAGAAGAGGAGGAAGATCCCTAGAGTAGATGATGCCATCATCCAGTTGACGGACCACCGGAGGCTTCCTCCAGTCAGCCACAGGATGTACCAGATCCACAGCCCGTCCAGGTCCAGGCCCAAGTCCCAGCAGCTGAGCAGCAGGATACCGGGAACCAGTCTGAGGTTCCCGAGCACACAGAGGACCCAGGGACCACTCATGATCCTATGCAGACAGACGAGGCTTAAGGAGTCTTCATATCCTTTCTTTATTATTTTTGGTACTTATTTGGTTTAGTTGGCATTGGGGACAATGCCAGCTTTTATTTGAGGGGGTGCGCCCTATATTTTTGTTGGATGACTGTATATATACTGATTCATTTTATACTTTCTTGTTTTTCATTTGGTCTGTATATAATTTTACATTTAGTTACTTTTATCGCACTTTTTATCTTTCCTTTGGTCTGTATATAAAGTTACATCATTGTATATATTCATTCCCCGTTGTATATTCAAATCCCCTATTGTACATATTCATTCTATTTTCTATTTTCGCAAAAAAAATTTCGTTTTTAGCTTCTTATATAGGCTCGTAGCCTTTTGTTTTGTTTTGGACGTTTTAATAAGCCTTTGGTTTTCTTAATGCCACGGTTCTTTCCAAAGGTGGAGTTTTGTATGAACCGGGTGTCTCTTCTCAATGATAGATGGAGTGACAACCTTCTTAAGGGTTTGAGTCCGTTTTTATTTTTTGTTTTTGGTAGTTTGTAGATAAGGATACCTCAAGCAAAGCTTCACTTGGGCCTAGCACATTTGCCTTTGATCCCATGGTCAAAGACAAATTGTTGTGTTTAGGATGGTGAAAGTCGTGGCCTTGAGACTCTTGTGTTGACCGACAATCATCAAATGGTTTTTCGGACCAGTGTGTGCTCAAATCGTATCTAAGATTGTTGTGGGCCCCCGACTCGATGTCTTTAGCAATCCCTTAGCTTGTGTGGTGAGAAATCGAATTGCGAGTCCAAGTCCCGAGCCATTGGTCTAGAACTTGCCCTGAATGTTTGTTGAGGCGAAATCTTAAGTGAAATTTGACTTGGGAAGTGATTATAGGCTCTCCTTGATCCAAATGATAGTTGAACAAATTCCATAGCCTACCAATGATATGATCCCTAGTTAACCCTTTTGAGCCTTAGACCTTTTTCTTTCAAGAACCATGATACAAGCCTATACCCGTTCTAAAAGATACCCTCTCTTGGCACCCAATCTTTCCTTGAGCACATGGCAAAAGTATAAGTTTGGGGGAGAGACGAGGATTGCAACAAAGTGGTAAAAAGGCACAAAAGTGAAGAAAGGAAAGGCAATGTAAAAGAAAGAAAAGCAAAAAGACAAAAAGAAAGTTCAATGTGAAAAAAGAATAAAAAGGGATTCAAAAAAAGCAGTGAAAAAGAAAGAAGGTGCGGAAAGTTGAAAAAGGAGAAAAGGTTTGAAATGCATAAGAAAGAGTGACAATGTGTCTCTCTAACCCCTTAGAAAGAAGTGAAATGACTCAAAGAGTCAAGTGAATAGTGCCAAATGAATCAAAAGAAGTGCTTAAGGGAACCCACTCGAACAAAAACATGACCTACCCTAAACCAAAAGCCTTCACAATGACTCCACAAAAGTCCTATATGATCTTGAGTTGAATGATGCTTACATTAGTGGATACTTACATAAGGGGCAAGCATATGGTACCTAGAGCCGGACTTGTGACCTTTCCTTGAGAGAGATGAGTGAATTCCCATTAACCTCGTTTTGTGTGCCACTATTCTAAAGGTGTGGTGTGCTTAGGGAGAGTTGAGGATGTGTGAGTTTGGGTTCCACAATGACCAAAGTAATTGAAAGAGTTCTTTGATGTGTTGAGTCAACTCTTGATGCTCTTGTGTCGCACTTGATCCATGGTTTTTCAAAGGTTAAATGTTGTTAATGATGCATTCGTATTAAGGGCAATTGTTAGTCCCAATTGATGCTTGTTGAGGTTACTTTAGGATAGCTGGAAATTCTTGGATTTTACCTTAAGGGGTGGTTCTTATTTTGTTTGCTTGAGGACAAGCAAAAGCTTAAGTTTGGGGGAGTTGATAACTAAGGAATTTTGACGTGTTTTATGCTCCTTCTTGCTTACGCTTTGATTATAAATTGTTACAAAATAGTCCCAACAGGCTCATAAGTTTTGCTTGATTGCAGGTTTGATCGACAAAGTGACGAAATGTCAAAGATCGGCTCAAAAGGAGTGAAACCTGCTCAAGTACCTAAAACAAGGCAAAACTCAGGAGAACAGGCCTAGTGCGGCCGCACTACTCTTTGTGCGGTCCGCACTAGAGAGATTCAGAGAGTCAGAAATCAAGGCTTCAAGCAACGCGGCCGCACTCCATTATGTGCGTCCGCGGTGAAGGCTCCGCGGCCGCACTATCATTATGTGTGGTCCGCGGAAGAGAAGTTCAGAGAGGTGAAAATTGCCATGGTTCAAGCTGCGCGACCCGCGGTCATATTTGTGCGGACCGCATTAGAGACCTCCGCGGCCGCGGTCCATTCTGCGCAGTCCGCGGAGCCTGAGTTCAGAGAGCCAAGATTGCAAGTCCTAGAGCCTAGTGCAGCCGCAGTCCATTTTGTGCGGCCCGCACTGACCTCGCAGGGGCATTTTTGTCCAGTTTTTCCAGCTTAGTATAAATAGAACCTTTTTCCATTTTTAGGGTATCAGTTATTTTAGAACAGCAGTTGTGCTCGTGAGAAGCTATTTTGTAGCCATTTTGGGCATTTTAGCTTAACTCTAACGATAGATTCTCTGTATTTTCTTTAGTGTTTAATTAATATGTCTTTTTCTTCATCTATTTCTCTATTTTCTTGTTCAAGCATGAGTAGCTAAACCCATTATCTAGGGTTGTGTCTCAACCCTAGTGTGGGTAATTGATGGGTGTTGTGATTCAAGGTCAAATTGACTAAGGGTGTTTGTATTTGGGTCAATTTTATGGTTTAATTTATGAATTGGTGGTTGCAAACGCTGGTTTGTGCTAAGTGGACTTGGCTCTTCTTGAGAGAGAGAGCCTAAGTCTCCAAAATTGACCCAACAAGGAATTGGGATGGACTCAAGAGAATTGATAGTCCCAATTAAAGGGTTAAATCTCGAGAGAGTAATTACCCGACTTGAACCCTAGTTGCTTGAGCTAATTTGCCTACCAATTTGGTCTCGAGAGTGTCAATTGGGCAAAATCACTCTCTCGACGGAGGTGTGAGAGTGGGTAAAATTGTGCAACGGTTATACATATTTCCCCAATCATGTCAATCAAGCTTTAGAAGCAATTACCTGTCAATTAGCCACCTAGGTGAAAGTCACTACCCTAGTGCCCCTTAATCCATTAGATACAACTCTTAGCAATTATCTCTTAGCGTAATCTAGTTGCATTTCCAATTAGTAGTTGATAATAGTAGAATATAAAGAAAACCCCAAAAATTATGAGAAGATCAATTAAGAACACACACGCGATCCTAAACTAGATAGATACTCAACTCCAATCCCAGCTCTCTGTGGATTCGATCCCGGCCCAAAATCGGGTAAAAGCTATTGCGACCCTCTCTCGCTACTTTTTAGTGGTGCTGAGTTGGCAGCGATCACAGCCCCACAATACATCTCAGCAGAGGATACAACTCGACTCTTCTTCTCTCATGTCGTCAAATATAGGGGCCTGCCTAAAGACATTGTTAGTGATCGCGACTCACGCATCACTAGCAACTTTTGGACCCAACTCCTTAAGTGCCTCGGGTCAAAATTGAGTCACAGCTCAAGTTTTCATCCGCAATCCGATAGCCAGACGGAGCGGTTCAATGGCATACTGGAGGAATATCTCCGCCACTTTGTAACCGGATCGCAGAAGAACTGGGTGAAGCTTCTGGATGCTGCTCAACTGTGTTTCAATTCACAAAAGAGCTCTAGTAGAAACAAAAGCACTTTTGAAATTGTTATCGGACAGCAACCGCTACTCCCACACAACGTGAATGCACCAAACATGTCAAAATCTCCTCGAGCTGCTAGCTTCTTAGAAGAATTGAAGCAAAATTTGGAGATAGTGCGGAGCTATCTTGTCAAAGCCCAAAAGCGGATGAAGAGGCATGCTAATCAAAATCATCGCTTTGTTGAATACCAAGTAGGAGACAAAGTGATGGTCAAAATTCCAAAGAGATACTTGTTTGCAGGGGTCCATGACCCTCATCTATTACAAAAATACATTGGACCCTTGTCCATTGAAAGGCGCATTGGGAAAGTTGTATACCGTGTGGATACCCCAGCTTGGTGGAAAACCTATCCCGTCTTCCATGTCAGTCTTCTGAAACCTTTTCGGGAAGACATGGAGGATCCTTCACGGAACCAACTATTCAAGGCCCCAATTCAACGGGGAAAAGGTGTGCTCAAGCTATTCTTTATGATCGAGTGATTCACGCCTCAAGGAAACATCACCAAGAGTTCTTGGTAAAATGGCAAGGCTGTGATGTAGAGGAGAATACTTGGGAGAGGGGAACAAACCTCAAAGACTATAAGAGCCTAATTGATGATTATCTTGCAAGTAAGGCGTCGAGGACGTCGCCAACTCAGGTGGGGGAGAATGTCATGGGCGGCTTTCCAGCCATGCCCCATGACCCCTTGGACGCGCCCCGTAGCGTCCTAGCAAGCCTCCCAACGTCTAGCACCACGGACGGCCCCGTGGTCTTGGCTGCGCCAAGTGACAAGCGCACATGTGCCTCTATCGCCCCACCGATATCCCTCACCAGCGCCCAACCGCAGGCAGATGCCAACAGCGCCGAGCGCAGACCGTGATGCCAAAGACAAGGTTGTTGATAATGGACCTGTTTCTACCCTGTAGGAAACTAAGTCTTTTTCATTGTAAATAAAGAGTAGTTTTATTTCATGTACTTCCATTATGTTCCTCTAGCTTAGTTAGGTCTAGTCTTGTAACTTTGGTTTTTTTTTAAGCACTATTAGGGAGGGATCAAGCAATCAAACTTTCTAGCAAGCAAACAATTCTCTGTACTGGTGTCTCTCCCCCTTGACACCGTGTTGCTTTTCTGTAATAGCTTTCATTAATGCAATCAAGCTTTCTTTCATTCTCATTTCTCATTTATGTTCTCTCAATTGTTCTTGACATTGGTTTTTCCGTATGGCACTAACAATCTCGTCTAGCGTACGGAGGGGACCTCACTTGGCGGATAGTAACTGCACTGACATCAGTTGCTTAGCCTTACGTCGCCCTTCCAAAGAATCTCAAGAAGGCACCGCGTAACATAACACTTACGGATAAGTGTATGTGTTGAAACTAAGAACTTCGTGTTCCGTAGATAGAATTAGTGCAACAAACAATGTGTGAAAAATAAAGGATGCATACAAATAACGTGTGAAAGATTAATATGGCAACAATTTATAGATCACGTAATCAAATGTAATTAATTTAATTGTTAAGGATTAACTAATCGGTTCGGCCAGTTATTTTATAAAATTTGTACCATACTAATATTTCGGTTTTTCTATTATGTATAACAAAAATTAGGCTTTTAGAAACCGTATCAATCATGTCGGTTTCTCTTGGTATCGGTACAGTACGGTTAATTTTCGATTTTTTTTAAATATCATTTAAAAGTACTAGTAGAAGCACAATGCAATAACATACATACCATTATAGGACTTAGCAAAACTCTCTAGATATTTTTACTATCTAATGGGTGATCGTATTAAGAAAACATGAAAGATGGCCAGAGTATAGATTCATCAACTATTCTACAGCAGCGTAAAAGAAACTAAGTAAAGACAAAGAAAATATAAATCACACGAGTGGAAAGGTATTAAGCAAGCTGGGACTCAAGAATAAAGTATGTAGAAGATTAAATATTCGAAAATACAAATTTAAATCATACGAAAGGAAACATATTCAATACATTGTAGTTTGCTACTCATAATCTCTAGAATACCTCATGTCTTACTTGTGAATATGCTAGAAATAATTTAATTTCAATACGAGTAGTATAATAGGTTTGGGAATTAGGATTTTGAGTTTAGTTACTTGTTGGCTTGTAACCGTGTACATAATTCTAAGGCCCAGGGAAAAATTTAATGCTTTGTTATTTTTAAACTTAATATATAAATATTTTTTTCATGTAAATCTATTCGGTACGGTTCGGTATTTTTTTGATTTATTTTCATAAAACAATAAACCTACCCTAATTATTGGTACGATTATAGATTTATATAAAAACCTACG
This sequence comes from Nicotiana attenuata, assembly GCF_001879085.1. Classification (NCBI taxonomy): domain Eukaryota; kingdom Viridiplantae; phylum Streptophyta; class Magnoliopsida; order Solanales; family Solanaceae; genus Nicotiana; species Nicotiana attenuata. The sequence continues at coordinate 51,232,145 of NC_031995.1, forward strand.
TTTTTATTAAAAGAAACCTAAAAATCGGTTCGATATAATGCGGTTCGGTCGGTTTAATCGATTTTTAAATATTCATTGACACCCCAAAATGTAATCATTGAATCACTATAACACTAAACATTGTTGCATTTTTATAAGTAATTTTGTAACTTTAACCGCATAACTTTGGTTTACATTACAGAGTACTGGTTAGATGGGGGTACTGTAATTCCCCTAAAACGGACATGTTTTGTTCTAGTGTATCAATATTACATGCCAAAAAGTGTCTAATTACTTCAGTTCCTAGGATATCTGCCCAAAATATCTACCCGAAGGAACTGCTAGCATGTTAGTTCTTCCTAAAATTTTTGATTTTGCTGCTTCCTTTGCCAGTGCATTGGCCATTCTATTCTGCTCTCTCTAACTGTGTCTCACCACCATATTGTTCATCCTTTGGATCAATAACATGCATTCACATATCATAGGATCATAAGTTATATTGCCTGTGAGTAGCATTCTTATTACCTCTGCTAAGTCTGTAGCTATTTCTAGAGGTACCCATCCATTTTGTTCAGCAATTTGGATGTTGTAATGACCTGATCGATCGTTTTGAGAATTTGCACTTCGCTCAATAGTTTGAGGGCGTGAGTAGCTCCGTATGATGTATTATGACTTGTGTGAATCGTCAGTTTTAATTTTCATGTTATTCGGAATCGATTAGGAAGAATGACTTTTATTGTTGAAGCTTTAAGTTGGAAGAGTTGACTAAGTTTGACTTTTTATGAATTTGACCCCGGAACGGAGTTTTGATTGTTCTGTTAGGTCCGGACGGTGATTTTTGACTCGTGCGTATGTCCGAATTTTCAATTGGATATTTCTAGAAGGATTCGGCACTAATTGGTGAAAATTGGAATTTGAAGGTTTGAAAAAGTTCATAAGTTTGACTTGGAGACTTTGAGGTTATCAGATTTGGATTTTGGTTTCGGGAATTGGAATAGAAGTTGAAAGTTCAAAGTTTATTCAAGTTCGAATTGAGGTGCGATTCGTTGTTTCGATGTTGTTATGTGTGATTTGAGGCCTTGAGTACGTCCGTGTTATGTTATGGGACATGTTGGTAAATTTGGAGTCAATGATTGCTGTTGAGCCCATTTATTCGGGTCACGTCAGCGGCTATCAAGATCGCTTTGTTAAGCAGTGACCTTAATAATCTGAACCCCCTTTCCATATCTCGGAGAACGGGGTCCCGAGCGGCCCGGGTAAGTTTCAGATGAGGTTCGGATCATTATCATTTCATGTTGCATTGCTGAAGGTATGTTGGTTCTGGTGCTTCCACATCTGCGGAAGAATGGAGCAGATGCAGATTATTGGTCGCAGAAGCGCAAACAGGCTTGGCTGGAGATCATCGCAGGCGTGGAAGAAGAGGCGCACATGCGTGTGTCCTGAAGCGAAATCCTTGGGCACAGGAGCGGTCCTATGCGCAGATGCGCGTTCAGTGGTCGCACCTGCAATGGTGCAGGAGCGGATGTTTTCCGCAGGAGCGAAGGGTCGCCTTTCCAGCTTATTCCGCAGAAGTGGGATTCACGTCGCAGAAGGGACGCCGCAGAAGCAGCTCATGGTTCGCAAAAGCAAAAAGGACTGGGCAGAAGCTTTAAGTTCGAGGGTTTGGTCATTTTTGCATATTTGGAGCTATGGAGCTAGGATTAAAGCCATTTCTGAGGTGATTTTCACCACATGGATTGGGGTAAGTGTTCTCTACTCGATTTTGGTTATATTTCATGAACCTATCCTCGTTTTTGTCATGTGGTTGATGATTTCAAAAGAGAAATTGGAGGGCTTTTTATTAAAGTTTCATAGAGCGAATTCTTGAGTTTTGAACACCGATTTGGAGTCGGATTTGAATCAAACTAGTATGGTTGGACTCGTAATTGAATCGATTGTTTGATTTTGTAAGTTTTTTTGGGTTTCGAGGTGCGGGCTCGATTTTGAATTTTGGGTTGATTTTGGGCTTTTAATTAGAGATTTGACCTCTATCGATTGGGTTTTTTTCCTTGGCATTATTTGATGTATTTGAGCTTCTTTTGGCTAATTTCGAGTCATTCGAAGGTCCGTACGCGCGAGATGGCATTTTGGAGTGTTGTTTAGCTTGCTCGGTATTGGATTTGGGTTGTTCGAGGTAAGTAACACTTCTAAACTTGGTGCTGAGGGTATGTAACCTCGAATTACGTGTTATGTGTTTGGTGTTGGGGTGACGGGCGTGTAGGCGTGCACCGTATCAATTGTGACTCCGTTATTTATGTGGTACTGTGTAGTTTCCTGGTCTTATCTGTAACCATGAAATCTCTACGTACTAGAGCTATTGCGTTATGATCCATATTAGAAACCATATCTAGGCTACATGCTTATTCTGTTGGGACCCACTGAGGTCATTTCTGTTGTTGAGTTCTTTGCTTATATTGCAATTACATACTTAATCGTACGCATTCATATGCATATTATATCTCAGTCTCTGTTACTATTTATTGATATATCACATCATTATTTTTGGGCTAATTTTCATGACATTGTAAGCCCGAGAGACTCAAGAGATTGATGAATTAGCAAAGCCGAGGGCCTCATTGTGAGGATATTGGTGGGATCGGGTTGCACGCCGCATCAAGTATTATTGATTTATGATGGGAGCAGGCTGCACGCCGCATCAAGTATTATTGATTTATGATGGGACCGAGCTGCACGCCGCAGCAAGTGTTATTGATTTACACCATGATTGGCTTATTAAAGCACTTGGGCTGAAGGAGACCCTCTGGAGTCTGCACGCCCATAGTGAGCGCAGGTACCAACTGAGTGCGGGTGCGAGTGCCAAGAGCGAGTGTCGAGTGACTGGGAGGACTGAGTGAATTGATGCTCTGAGAGTATGCATATGGTTTTATCACTTATTTGCATCGCATTCGACATGCACAGATGACACACAGGCATAAAGATGCATTTTTCTCATGTTATACGGTATCACGTCATTCATGACTTCTCATACACATTAACATGTAGGCGTAGAGATGTATTTTCTTCATGCCATTTGATAATGAAACATCTTATCTGTTGTTGAAAAGTTTTGGGAAAAATCACAATTTTACAAACCTACTCATATTTTGGTGATTTTGGTAAAAGAATTGGGTTTTCACTGATATACTTGAAAAGCATGGCTATTTTTCCAGAACTGTGAAAGAGTTGGACATCTTATATCTGAGTATTTTTTTTGTACCATTATCATTATTTTGGTATGAACTGTTGTTGGCTATTGGTGTTGGACTCCGACCTTTGTTCCAGATTGTCACTACTTTCACCCTAAGGTTAGGTTTGTTACGTATTGATTACATGGGGTCGGTTGTACTCATACTACACTTCTGCACCTTGCGTATAGATTTAGATGCTGACATTGCCGTGTATGACGAGATCTAGCATTGAAGACATACCTGCGTTCCGGTTATAACTGCCTCTTGTTGATGGTAGCTCTAGATGTATGAAAAATCTGTTTATGTATAATTCGGACAGATGATGTATTTATTTTACACTAGCTTTGTAAACTCTAAATCTTAGAAGCTCATAATTTATACTACCAGTCCTTGGGAAATTCTTGTATAAAAGAAATTGTATTTTATTTTTTTTCTTGATAAGTCTCATTAATTTGGATAGTTGTTAATTGGCTTACCTAGCGGGTGGGGTTAGGTGCCATCACAACTAGTTGGATTTTGGATCGTGATAAGTTGGTATCAGAGCTCTAGGTTCATAGGTTCTACAAGTCATGAGCAAGTGTCTAGTAGAGTCTTGCAAATCGACATGATGACGTCCATACCTATCTTCGAGAGGCTACAGGGCATTTAGGATAAACTTCCCATCGTTCTTTGCTTATCATGAGGCATTGATTCAGCTTGAAACGTAACTCTTTGAATTCCTTTGACGCATTCGTATGCGCATGTGAGCGCTCGGTATCAGGTGTATATCGACGACTTGTGATTCCATGGATGAGGTGCGAGATGTAATTTCTGTATGTTGATGATTGGCCAGTCTGGAGGACTTGAGGCTGTGTTTTAATTGTAGCTTGAGTACGGGGATTTCGGATGTGTGAGCATGTGCTTTTGGACTTATGAGCCCGGTAGTGTCCCTATTAGTGGAATTTATGGCTCGATGAGTGGTTGGATGGCTATATAATGAGTATGATGTGATTGCGAGATGTGTTCAGATGGATTGAATGTAACGAGAAGAGTTTTCTTGAGATGTAAAAAGGACTATTGGGTTCTTGATTTCTTTCTTGATGTGACGTATAGTCTCGAGTTATGAGTGTATTGGAGGATCTTTCATGATGTTTAAATTTGGAACGAACTAGGTTCTCATGCGTTGTTGGTGAGTTCAGACTCAGGAAGATTAGGTGATGGCATAGTAGTGGTGGCTGAACGGGTATAAAGAGATGTCAGTTTGAGGCTACGCAGGTGGGTTATAACATGTGCGGTAATCTATGATTGTGTGATTCCCTATGTTGCTTTGTGGAGAGTTCTCTCTTACCAGTGGATTTTATGTGTTGCAATTTGAGTTTGGATCGCTTGAGGAAGTTGGCTTGACTGTGACAAGGATGGGTGCGAGAATTGCAGATGATTTGAAATTTCAAATGGTTGGTGTTGCACGCGCTTATGAAGGACTTAGATGAATCTCACTGTGGTATTATGGCAGTAATAGAGTATGGGAATTGTGAGTTTTCGACTGTCTTGATCTATGTCTTTGAACCAAGTGGCGGAGTTTGTTATCGATGATTGGATTTCATAGTTATGTGTTGTATTGGTTTCGATTCGAGGCATACTTGTGAATCAGATATGACTTGCAGAGGTCGTTTTTTAGGATGACTTGAGCAAGGAATTTCGGGATGCATGATGTATTGCACTTTATGGGTATATGGAAACCGTGAAATGATTTGAGTTTACTATTCGTGACGGATGTGGTGTGTATGGAGTAGGGGTTCACTCGGTTGTTTAGAGGTGTGGATTATTTCTTTGGGTGTTATTGTACTAATGGGGCACAGGTCGTTCGGCCCATTTGGGCGATGCAATTAGGATTTGAGAATAGTAGGATGACTCTCGAGAAGGTTCTAATAAATTCAGGAGTTATATGTAGCAATTGGGAATTTTCAGGATTTGCATATGGCTAGAATCTGAGATTTACATTGGATGGTGTCGAGACTCTCGGTATATCTATATCATTATGGATTCTTTATTTCAGTATCAAGAAGGTGAAGGAAACGGCTTTAGATTCACATAAGGTCTCTTTGGAGTGGGAGTCATGGTTTTGTACTTTTGGGGGTGCTTAGGAGGGAATACAGTGGCTTATGGGCCTTAGGGCAGTGTGATTTTATGCTAGGATCTCTTGTGGTGAGTTTGGGTAAGGATTGTGGTGTTCTAGCAAGGGGAAGTATCAACTTGAAGGCAATTTAGAAGAAACTCAGAAAAATAGGGCACCTTGGTAGTAGGTTGGATCAGCATGGTAATGGATATGATTAGTCCCTTTGGTGTTTATGATGTAGTGAGTCTCTATAGGTGTCTTGTGGCAATACTCTTAGGTGTGGCGACTTGCGTGGCTTGGTTGAGTTAGAGAGATTCAGTTCTGATGGTTCGGTTATGTGCAAATGGGTTTCGAAGGGTTTTCGATGGTTTCTACCACGGTTCGAGATGGATATTTCCTACCGGCGTGAGGAGCATGTTGCGTATTGTGATTTTCTTCTGGATGGGGTCAAGTGGCAGGTTCCTGACTGATCGGGTATGTATTCTGCTGGTGACTCAGAGTTGATTATGAGATTCTCGTACTTTTTATATGATGGCATGATAGATGCAGTGTGTTGTGTGGGATTGAGATTTGCATGTGCAAGGTCATGGTTTAGTTTTGAAGGGAAGGTCATGAATTCTTAGGCAACATGAGCGATTTTTGACGACTAGATAAATGATATTACTGCTGAGTATTACCTGAGGAGAGTGTACATTTCAGAAGGTGCACTGTGTGTGACTTAAAGATGCTTTATTGGTATTGCGGTACTCGTCTGGTTGATCGGCTGATGATATTCAGATTTTGCTAAGTGGCACGGAAGAATTATAGAAGTATTCCTCATGGGATGATCGTGTGTGAGAGATGTGTTAGACATTCGGGCGGTGGAGTTGGGATCAGATATGGTGATTCGTGTATTCTATGGATTTGGAGACCGAGAGTTCTCAGGAACGGATTGTTTCGTGGTTAGGGATTGTGAAAATATGGCTAAAGCTAGCCAGAGGACAGTATGTGTCATGGTGCAGTCATTGTGGAATTTCGGAGGGTTATTTATCTATTTGTGGATGACCAGAGTTGATTTGAGGCCCATTGGTAGGCCCAATGAGGATGTGTATTCTACACCGGGTCGGATTGGTTGACTCCATACTGCTATGGTTGAGGGATGTTTCATTCAGTTAGAGTTGAGTTTATTTTTGTTCTGATATGTTCTATGAGTTACTCTTCTATCCAAGGAGGGGTTGTGATCTGTTGGTTATACGCACACGTGGTGCGGTCCTATTTGGGCCTTATAGCGGAATTTGAGCGAGATGGGTATTCGAGTGTTGAGTGATTGATTGCGCATTGGCTATGTTCTTTCGGGTTTGTATGGCATTGTGTCATTTGCTTCTCCGTGGTTACGGTCATGCACCTTGGATACTTGATGTCGAATTACGCGCGATTATTGATTTTGAGCATGGTGACTCGAGGTATATCAAATGGGCTAGTGTTTGGATGGGGTCACGCATTGCAGCGGAGTTATGTTAAGATACGGTCCTTTGTGTTAAATTTGTGTGTTATGGTTCTACAGTGTGTGATGGGTTCCTAGCAATGCGTTGTGGTGGTACTTGTTGAGCTTGCGTGACGGTTCTCTCATTGGAGTCATTTTCTATGTTTGAGTACATTTGAATTGTTGCGTATTGGTGCACAGATTACACGGTTTGTGGCTCTGGGTAGTATTGGTGTGGCATGCCGGTAGAGTAGTTTGTACTTGGTAAGATGAGGTCATCGGATCTAGAATGGGTGCTATCGGAATTGATTATGGTAGATTTAGAAGAATAATGTCACTGATGCTTAGAAATTTGCTACAATTCTTGTCGAAGGAGAGGGAGCTCCATGACTTTTTGATCTGATGAATGGTTATGAGTTTCTGCGTGTTTCTTTCATCTTCGATAGTGTACGAAGGTTTTAGAACGGGGTTTTGTTTGATATGAGGTTTATTACCGGTATTGAGTTGTTTTGAACAGCAGCTGTGATCGAATATTTTGCTACAAGCATGTGAGTCGTGTGGTATGTCATGTGATTATATCTTGGGTTATGGTTATGGCTTGATACAGCTTGTTCAGACTTATACAGCGTGTAGACGTGAGGTTCAGATCTTGTAGTACATTCCGGATATTGGAAACTGGATTCTGCGGTTTACAGGCTAATTGTGAAGTAATGATCTTCAGTATGTTGTGTTATCGGGCCTATATTGAACAGGGTGACGTGGGATCACCCCCAGGTATGTGCATGCTAAGGTTACACGGCGGTTTGATCGCTTTGGAACAACTCTTGGCACGTTCGAGGACGAACGTATGTTTAAGTGGGGGAGGATGTAACGACCTGATCGGTCATTTTGAGCATTTGCACTTTGCTCGTTAGTTTGAGGGCGTGAGTAGCTCCACATGATGTATTATGACTTGTGGGAATCGTCGGTTTTTGTTTTCAGGTTATTCGGAATCGATTTGACCAAATTTGACTTTTTATAAATTTGACCCCGGAATAGAGTTTTGATGGTTCCGTTAGGTCCGGACGCTGATTCTGGACTCCGGCGTATGTCCGGATTTGCAATTGGATATTCGGCACTAATTGGCGAAAATTGGAATTTGAAGGTTTGGAAAAGTTCATAAGTTTGACCGAGAGTTGACTTTAAGGCTATCGGATTCAGATTGTGGTTCTGAAAATTAGAATAACTTCCTTATGTCCTTTGGAACTTGTGTGCAAAATTTGAGTCCATTCTAGGTTGATTTGATATGTTTCGGCGTGAGTTTTGGAAGTTGAAAGTTCAAAGTTCATTCAAGTTCGAATTGAGGTGCGATTCGTCGTTTCGATGTTGTTATGTGTGATTTGAGGCCTTGATTAGGTTCGTGTTATGTTATGGGACTTGTTGGTATGTTTGGACGGGGGTCCCGAGTGGCCCGGGTGAGTTTCGGACGAGGTTCGGATCATTTTCATTTCATGTTTCATTGCTGAAAGTATGCTGGTTTTGGTGCTTCCGCATCTGTGGAAGAATGGACGTAGAAGCAAGTCCGCAGATGCGGACAATTGGTCGCAGAAGCGCAAATAGGCTTGGCTGGAGACCATCGCAGGCGCGGAAGAAGAGGCGCACCTGCGTGTGCGCAAAAGCAAACTCCTTGGGCGCAGGAGCGGTCCTATGCGCAGATGCGCGTTCAGTGGTCGCACCTACGATGGTGCAGAAGCAGATGTTTTCCATAGGTGCGAAGGGTCGTCTTTCCAGCTTATTCCGCATAAGCGGGCTTCACGTCGCCGAAGCGATGCCGCAAAAGCGGCTCATGGTTCGCAAAAGCGAAGACGACTGGACGTGTGCTTTAAGCTCGAGGGTTTGGTCATTTTTCCACATTTGGAGCTATGGAGCTCAGATTGAAGTGAGTTCTGAGGCAATTTTCACTACGTGGATTGGGGTAAGTGTTCTCTACCCGGTTTTGGTTATATTTCATGAACATATCCTCATTTCTGGCATGTGGTTGATGATTTCAAAAGAGAAATTGGGGGGTTTTGACTAAAGTTTCATAGAGCGAATTCTTGAGTTTTGAACACCGATTTGGAGTCGGATTTGAATGAAACTAGTATGGTTGGACTTATAATTGAATGGATTGTGGGATTGTTTGAGTTTTGTTGGGTTCCGAGGTGCGGGCCCGGGTCTGACTTTTGGGCTTTTGATTGGAGATTCGACCTTTATCGATTGGGTTTGTTTCCTTTGGCATTATTTGATGTATTTCAGTTGCTTTTGGCTAGCTTCGAGCCGTTCGAAGGTCGGTACGTGCGAGATGGCATTTTGGAGCATCGTTTAGCTTGCTCGGTATTGGATTTGGATTGTTTGAGGTAAGTAACACTTCTAAACTTGATGCTGAGGGTATGAAACCCCGAATTATGTGTTATATGTTTGGTGCTGGGGTGACGCACATGCTAGGTGATGGGCGTGTGGGCGTGCACCGTGGGAATTGTGACTCCGTTATTTCTGTGGTACCGTGTAGTTACCTGATCTTATCTGTATCCATGAAATCTCTACGTACTAGAGCTATTGAGCTGTGATCCATGTTAGAAACCATGTCTAGGCTACATGCTTATTCTGTTGGGACCCACTGAGGTCATTTCTGCTGTTGAGTTATTTGCTTACATTGCAATTACATACTCAGTCGTACGCATTCATATGCATATCATATCTTAGTCTCTGTTACCATTTATTGATATATCACATTATTATTTTCTGCCTGATTTTCATCACATTGTGAGCTCGAGAGACTTGAGAGATTGATGACAGAGCATGGTCGAGGGCCTGATTGTGAGGATATTGATGGGATCGGGCTGCACGCCGTAATAAGTGTTATTGATTTATGATGGGAGCGGGTTGCACGCAGCAACAGATGTTATTGATTTACGCCATGATTGGCTTATTATAGCGCTTGGGAGAAGAAGCCCCTCTGGAGTCTGCACACCATGAGCGCGGGTACTTACTGAGTGCGAGTGCCGAGTGACTGTGAGGACTGAGTGGCTGTGAGGGCTGAGTGACTGTGAGGACTGAGTGACTGGAAGGAATGAGTGAATTGATGCTCTGAGAGTATGCATATGGTTTTACTACTGAGTTGCATCGCATTCGGCATGCACACATGACATACAGGCATAGAGTTGCATTTTCCTCATGTTGTACGATATCACGTCATTCATGACTTCTCATACACATTAACATGTAGGCGTAGAGATGTATTTTCTTCATGCCATTTGATAATGAAACATCTTATCTATTGTTTAAAAGTTTTGGGAAAAATCACAGTTTTACAAACCTACTCATATTTTGGTGATTTCGATAAAAGAATCGGGTTTTCACTGATATACTTGAAAAATATGCCTATTTTTCCAGAACTGTGAACGAGTTGAGCATCTTATATCTGAGTATTTTTCTTGTACCATTATCATTATTTTGTTTTGAACTGTTGTTGGCTATTGGTGTTGGACTCCGGCCTTTGTTTCAGCTCGTCACTACTTTCAACCTAAGGTTAGGATTGTTACTTATTGAGTACATGGGGTCGGTTGTACTCATACTACACTTCTGCACCTTGCGTGCAGATTTGGATGCTGACGTTGTTGTGTATGAAGAGAGCTAGCATTGAAGACGTACCTGCATTCCGGTTGTAGGTGCCTCTTGTTCATGGTTGCTCTAGATGTATGAAAAATTTATTTATGTATAATTCGGACAGATGATGTATTTGTTTTACACTAGCTTTGTAAACTCTAAATCTTAGAAGCTCATGATTTGTACTACCAGTCCTTGGAAATTTTTTTTATAAAAGCAATTGTATTATCATTTCTTTTCTTGATAAATCTCATTAATTTGGATAGTTGTTAATTGGCTTACCTAGCGGTTGGGGTTAGGTGCCATCACGACTAGCTGGATTTTGGGTCGTGACAGAGGCCTTTAGCACAGCTTTTAATTCTGCCATTGTATTGGTGGTGTGTGGCATATTCTCCATATACCCCAGAATCCAGTCCCCATTATGAGTCCTAAATACCCCACCAATTCCCCCAATGCCTGGGTTGCCCTTAGCTGCCCCATTAGTATTGAGTTTATAGTGCCCCTCATGGGGGTTCCCATTTAACTCTGGTAGGAAAGGGCTTCCTAGTCGCACCTTTTGGGCCAATGTGTAGTACTCAATTGATTTGGCAATGGTATTGTTAGCAGAGATGGTATCATTCTTTTTATTAAAAAGATTATGGTTTCTAGCTAGCCAAATGTACCAAAAGCAAAAATGGACGATATTTTCCCATGAGATAATGTTGTTAAAGGACAGTTTCCTTAGCTTGTTCCAAGTGATTGGCCAAAGCTGGGCTGAAAAGATAGGATTCAATTGCTGGCTTTCAGTAGTTCCGTTGGATATTAGTTCATGCAAGAATTGGGTTGCATTGGGGCATTCAAAGAAGATGCGGTCACTAGTTTCATGTGTAGTTGAGAAAAAATAGCATGTATGGTTGTAATTGACACCAATTCTGTGCAGGAAAGCTCCAGTAGGGAGCCTGTCCTGTGCAAGCAACTAGATGAAGTTTTTTATTTTGTTAAGGACCTTTAACTTCCATATCCAAGTGAAGTTACCCTCTTCCTCATTCATCAAAAGCTTATTGGTGTTGCTAACGAAGGTATAGACTGATTTTGTGGTAAAGGACCCGTTTGGAGTCAGCCCCCAAATTAGCATGTCTTCCTTGGCAGAGTTTGTAGGGATGAAGTTTGATTTTATTAGATTAGTAATATCCTCTGGAAGGTTTATGGAGATAGATGAGATATCCCAATTTTCTGAACTGTAAATAGTGTCCACTTTGGTGGCAATGTCGCTTGGGGTGAGTGGATCCTCTATCATGTCCTTAATGGCTGGGTGGTTTGGAATCCAGGCATCATTGATGAAGCTCACGATGTTCCCTTTGTGGACAACCCATCTACTGGCCTTGTTACAAGTATCCCAACCTTTGAGGATACGTTGCCAGATTGGTGATTTGGGATTCTTGGGGGTATGGTTCCAGTTACAATGCTTAGATATTAGGACTCTAGCCCATAGACTGGAGGTGTTATGGTAAATCCTCCAGGCCAGCCCAGCATGGGAGGCTTTATTCTTGCATTCAGCTTTCTGCAATCCCAGCCCACCATGAGATTTCTGCCTAGTGACCTTGTCCCAGCTAACCAGGTGCATTTTCTTCTTATTTGGTGTAGTACCCGAAATAAAATTCCGTTGAATTCTATCAATTTGGTTGGTAGTCTTGGTGGACAGTTTGATGTATTGCATGACATGGCTTGGGATGATGCTAAGAGAGGCTTTGGCTAGAATGATTCTTCCAGTCATATTTAGGTAATTTGTTTTCCAACCAGCTAGCTTGGATTGCATATTGTCTAATATGAACTTGAAGTCACTACTGGAGGGTCTCTTATGGAAAATTAGGAACCCAATGTACCTACCAAAAGATGTAGTAGCTTGAATGGAAAGGGTATTTGTAAGGTTATCCATTGCGTCAGGCTTTATGTTAGAGGAGAAGAGCACCCTAGACTTAGTAAGATTGATTTTTTTCACCAGAGGCTTCATTGAAAGACTGCAGGATAGAGTAGATTGTGTTGCAGTTTCTAATGTTTGCCTTTGCAAACAGTGTAAGGTCACCAGCAAAGAAGATGTGGAATATCTTTGGACCAGACCTACTAATATTGATTGGAAGCGATTGCTTATCCTGAACATCCCTATTAATGAGCCTGGAGAGCCTCTCCATGCACATAATGAACATGTAAGGGGAGATGGGGTCCCCTTGCCTAATTCCCCTGGAAGACTTGAAGGTGTCAGTCTTGCCACCATTAACTAGGATGGAGATGCTTGATGAGCTAATGCAGGATATGATTAACATAGTTATCCCAGGTGGGAAGTTGAAGGCCGGTAGAGTGTCCCTAATGAAAGACCACTCCAGCCTGTCAAAGGCTATTTCTAAGTCAATTTTGAGGATCATGTGAGCCTGGTTCCCTTTCATTTTTTCAAAGTGGGTGATGTATTCTTGGAAAATGATGGCATTGTCTGAGGACCTTCTATTGGATAAGAAGCTTGCCTGTAGGGCCAATTATGGCAGGGAGGAGATGCTTGATTCTGTTGACAATGACCTTAGTGATGGTCTTGTAGATGGTATTACAAAGCCCTATTGGTCTGAGTTTTTTAGCAAGGTAGCTCGGGGACATTTTGGGGATGAGAAAAAGTAGAGTTTGGTTCATGGTTTCATCCGTGGAGTGAGTGTTAAAATAGGACATGCAAAAGTGAATCACTGACTTCCCCACAATGCTCCAGTATCTTTGGTAAAAGAAATGGAGAAACCCATCAGGACCAAGAGCCTTAAAGGGTTAAAAGGAGAAAATAGCAAGTTTTGATTTCATTATCCTTTAGGGGCCTATCCAAGTTATCTCTTTGACAGTTTGAGAGAGTGTGGGTCATGTCCAGATGACTGGTAGTGAGAATGGGGGCTTGTGTGTGGGAGGAAGTGTAGAGGCTCCTAAATAAATGCATTATGGAGATCTTAATGTTTCCCTGGTCATAGAGCCAATTCCCATTGTCATCTTTGAGGGAGAGGATCCTGTTCCTCCTCCTCCTATTGAAGGTGGAGGTATGAAAAAACCTGGTGTTGGCATCACCCTCAGTTAGCCAACTGACCCTTGACTTGAGTTTCCATAAGTCTTCCTCATTCTTGAGGATGGAGTCCAGCTCTCTAGTCAGGCTACTCTCCAGATTGAGCAGGAAGTTGCTAAACTGGTAGTTGGAGATTTTTGGATTCCAGCAATCCTGGCCATGATCCTTCTCTTTTTGTGGAAGATATTACCAAAGGTATGCCTGTTCCACTGGGTCACTAGGTTTTTTAAGGTGTTGGTTGATTGGATTAAAGGGGAGTTTGGGATGAAGACCTCATTGATGATACTAGGAAAGGAAGGGTGGCTAGTCCACATTGATTCAAACCTGAAGGGCCTATTAGTGTTATTGGTAGTATCCCCATTTGGCATTATTTGCACAGGGTAGTGGTCTGGGTGGATCCTAGGGAGATGGTTTACATTAGCCTCAGGGTACTGAGAAATCCAACAGTCATTAGCAAAACATCTATCTATCCTTCCTAAAATTAGACTGCTCATAGTTTTGTATTTTTTGTTGGTCCAAGTGTATTTACTGCCCTTGTATCCTAAGTCAACCAACTTGCATTCATCAAGGCAGTTCCATAAAAAGGTTGTTACGGTTTGGGTTAATATGGTTGCCCCCAAACTTATCCCTAGCCTTTAAGACTTCATTGAAGTCTCCACCTACAAACCAATTCCCAGTATTGCTTTTACAGATTGTAACTAAATTATTCCGTAAAAATTTCCTATCAGCTAATGTAGTGCTAGCATAAATGGCTGAAACTAACCAGGGAATATGGGATGGAAGTACATTCACCATGGCATGGATGCCTTAAGGGGTAGTGGACACCTCATTAACTTGCACATAATCCTCTTTCCACATCATAACAATCCCACATGACAACTCTACTGTCGGTGGCTGGATGAGCATGTCAAAATCCAACTCCTCAGTCAGCTTCTTATAGTCAACCATCTTTATTTCTAACAGTACCAGCATTGCTAGTTTGCAGAGCTTGACCATGTCAAGACAGTGTCACTTGAACTCTGCATTGTTTCCACCCCTAACATTTTATATGATATAATTCATTAGGGGTGGTTGGCAGGTGGGAAACTGGTTTCTGTGAGCTTTCTCTATCCCCTGGGAAGGCGCCATTAGTTTATTTTAGTTCCTACTTCTCATACTCGGTACTGGGGTTAGATTCAGAAGCGGTTTGGTCACACCTTGGCTTTGATGGGAAACCAGACTATGTCTACATTTGGTTAGGGCCTTAGGACACAGGAGCAAAAGAATCTCCGGCTCTCCACACTGAACTCTAGCGCTCTAACTGAGTCCAGTAGGAGGGAGTCCGTACGTAGAGGTCCATAAGCTGCTCCCTCCATTTCCAAAGGATTTTTCCTTTTATGGATCTCCAAGGCTCTATTGATCTCCCTTGTGATGTTCCCTAGAGGCGGCGATTGGCTCTTCTCGACCGGAGCAGAAGATGATGGAGTTTGTTGGGATTGGGGCTCGATAGTCACAGACATTGGAGACGTTGCTGGGTCCTCTACTACTGGGTCTGGGAATAAGGGGATTCATTGGAAAGCTTGGGAGATGAAGTTGTTGATTAGCGGGGGGTCCAGATTGGGTTGCATGTTGCCGTTGAGAGTCATTGCCTGCCAGAGGTATGGGCCAAAGGTTGCCAAGGCCCTGTTTAGGGCCTCCACCGTTACCTTCGCCATGTGCGCATGGTTTTGGATGATTAGGGTGACCGGTTGGTTCCCCATGGTGAATTATAGGCTAGTCCTTAGCCCTGTAGTGCCACCCCAGCCATGATGCTGGTGAGTGGTCCAGCAGCAGTGGAAGGGACGTCACAATGATGGGTGGCTGTTGGGTTTTTTCCATTTTTGTGTTTTTTTTTTTGCTTTTCCTCTTTGGGTAAGGATAGGGGTTATGTTTACAAGTGGGTTCATAATGGAGTCAATTGGTGTCAAATTATGATCAATGGGAAAGTCATCGGTTATTGCATCTGGTAACTTGGATTTGAAATTAGTGGGGTATCTATTGAAGTTGACGGAGGGTTTCATGTCACCTGAGTTTGGGTGATTTCTCAGGTGAGGCACTGGAGTGTCCATGAAGTATGGTGAGTTTTCCCCACTAAAGTACTCCGCTAGGAGGGGAGTAGGAGGCACGTAGGTATTGGGGCAGGGGTAATTATTTGGGCTGGGGGATTTGATTAGGTATGGACCCCATTGGGTGATTGGTTTGAGGCGTGGTGGCCTAAAACCGCATCACTAGCCGAGTGTAGGTCTGAGATCGGGCTAATGATGGGGGCCTCTTGTGAGGCAACTCGATCGGGCCCAGCTGATTTGTCCGTAGCAGCTCCACCAGGCCCCGTCCTTGCCTTTTTATTGGAACTATACTTGGGTTGGGGCCTTGTGGTTGGGCTACTAGGGGGTGAGGGGTGGGAGGGTGTAAATTCATTGGGCCACTGGGCCTGTTGTAATTATTTGTTTGCGTACTATTTGATTTTGAATTGTATTGAAAGGTTCTGATTTTCAGAAACTTACCAAAATTTATATCGAACAACTTTACCTGGATCTTTTGTTCTTTTTATGCATGATTTTGTTCATTTTCATTTTTGCTCCATTATTCCTTCCCTTCATAGGTTGGTGGCTGGATTGCTTTAGTCTAGGAAAGGTTATTGTCTTCCATCCATCATCCTCATCCTTTTTGGTGTGCATTTCTGAACTTTCAGGGACTTCTTGTGATGGTGTTGGTGCAACTTTTTTGAATTTCTAATTTTTTATTGTGTGGCCAATACTTCCACACGTCGTACACAGAGTCCCTTCACCTTCATCGATCACTGATTGCTTGTGATCACCTATGATGAACGTTGTCTCCACCGAGGTTTCAAGCGGGACTTGGATACAAATGCGTGTATACCTTCCTTTTAGTGCGGAAGATGTGCATGAGTTGATTTTTAGTAATTTCCCAAGCTTTCTTCCAACTTTTTTCAGTATTTATTTATCATAGAATTATGTTGGTAGTTGTGGTAGACGAATCCAAATGGTCGTGAAACATAATATAGCTTCTTGTGGGACGAATTTTGGTTCCCATTTGCGTACTGATAGGAAGTTCCAAGAAATGAACCATGGGCCTAGATGTAGTGTCTTAGCCATATTTTCCTCTAGACCAAATTTGACAATGAAGAAATCACATCCTTGGTCAATCAAGATTAAATGTTCGGATGGTTTCCATAGGTCAATCAGTTTAGACAGAAGATAATGGTGAGGCATTCTACGACCAAAGACCTTTATGTTTACTGAAAAATACCATGGTTGGTATAGGTGTTTCTTGTCTTCCTGTGAGAGGTCAATTGAGCCTTCAATACCTTTTCCTTTATCATCTTTGATGATTGGGGAGGATTCCTCATCGTAATACTCTGTTTAGCTAACTCCTTGTCGAGTAACATTTCCTTGTAGGATTATGTTGGTGCTTCCTCCACATTCATTTTATTATTTTTGTCCGATGGTTCCGGTGTGATAATTGATGGTGTAGTGGTTGTGTCCATGTAGATATTCTAGAGGGAGGGGGAACTTTCTCTTTTTAGAGAAATATTCACAAAGTGTCTTATAAACACAAGACATATTTATGCAAAAAACGAATATATATATATATATAGTGTGTGTGTGTGTGTGTGTCTTAAGTAAATAAATCAATTATCGAAAGATATCAATTTACTAATATATACTATCAATTTACTAATATTTTATAGAGAGAAAATAGGACAAGATATTCTTCTAAGAAATGGGAACAAAGATATGTACACTCTAAAGTTCCAAATAATTTTAAGAATTTAAATTTCTTGTCTCGTGTTTTTCACATCAAATTTGTATTTATTGATAGTATAAAAATGATTACTCGTTCAATGATTTATATTTCTAGGACTCTTTTTACTTATTAAAAGTACATCGAACTTATTTTTGCAAGAGACGGAGAAATAATATTGTCTTCTTTAAAGATAACTACGGAAATTGAATTGAAAATCAAACTGCCCTAATTAATCATATCTCAAATCACTTCCAAAGTATTTTCACTACGTCTCATGAACACACTAATTGGAAAGCCATTCAATCGGATAACACTACCTTCAACAAAGTAGACCTATCCAGCCTTGATAGTAAATTAAAAAATCATGAGATTAGGAAAGCCATTTTCTTCTTCAAATCATACAAGGCTCCTGGACCGGATGGTCTACACCCTTTCTTCTTCCAAAAATTCTGGCCAATCCTAGGCAGTAAGGTCATAAAGTTGTGTCAAAAAATATTTGACACAAAGATTATGCCTCATGAAATTAATAAAACCTACTTATGTTTGATCCCTAAATTCAGTAATGCAAACCAATTAAAGAATTTTAGGCCAATAAGCCTTTGTAACACTTTGTATAAAGTGGTCACTAAAGTTATTGCTAATCGCATCATGCCTTTCCTTAAGAATCTTATTAATGATCAGCAAAGCAGTTTTGTTAAGAATAGACGAGCTACAGATAATGCTATCATTATTCAAGAAGTGTTAAAAAGGTTTAATACTCACAAAGGAAAAGGAAATTGTATTCTAAAGCTCGTTCTAGAAAAGGCATTTGACAAATTAGAGTGGTCATATGTCTACAGAACCCTAAGATTTTACAACTTCCCTCCTAATATATCTTCCCTAATCCTTAATTGCATATCTACCAGTATTGTTTCCATCTTAGTGAATGGAAATAAAACGGAAGAATTTTATCCCACTAGGGGAATTAGACAAGGAGACCCAATGTCGCCCTATCTTTTCATCTATGCATGGACATGTTGTCCAAAATATTGAGCATCAAGTTGACACCCTTAATTGGGACCCAATAATACTAAACAAAAAATGCCCACCACTGTCACACTTGTTCTTTGCAGATGACCTAACCTTAATGGGTCGTGCAAATAATAAAACTATCACTACTATGTGGAATAGTATGGAAAAATCTGCTACCTATCCGGGCTTAATATAAACAAAGGAAAATCAAAATTGTTAGTGTCAAAATCTTGCACAAATGATAATATCACCATGGCTACTAGTACTTTTGATATAAAAGTTAGTAAAGCTTTTGGTACTTACCTAGGTTTTCCCATGCTCCAAAACCAACCTAGGCATAAAGACTACCAACCTATAATTGATAAAATGCGGGAAAGATTGAATAATTTGAATGCAAACTGGCTTATCATGGCGGGAAGATGCACCTTAATAAAATCCACTCTCAGCACAATCCCAAATCACCAAATGCAATTATCATTACTTCCTAGTAAGACACTGAAGGAAATTGATAAGATTCAGAGAGATTTCCTATGGGGAACTACAAGTGAAAAGAAAAAAATTCACCTAATTGGTTGGAAGATAGTAACTCTTTCTAAAGATGAGGGGGGGCTAGGGATTAAAAAAGCAAAATCTAAAAATATTTCCCTACTGGCTAGCCTAGCTTTGCGTATTCTTACCAACACATCTTCTCTCTGGGCTCGTGTTCTCATTAGCTTATACGGTCATATTCTAATACTTGGAAAAGCCTATTAAAGGGTTGGAGCATTTGTAAACAAGGTATAAGATGGCCAGTGAACAAAAATCCAAACATGCCTATATGGGACACAAACTGGATCCCAAATTTTAACAATCTTAGAGATAACTTAATTGGACCTCTAACCTACAATGAAAATTGCCTGAAACTGAAAGACATCCAGAACGACAATGGATGGGATTTAACGCAAATCTCCTTTTATCTCCCACAAAGCATTATTAATAGTATCCATTCATTATCTACAACCTCAAATCCTACTTACATCAATAACCTTATCTGGAGTATGAACCCTAGTGGGGTATTCACAACTTCTTCGTGTTACAAATTGATTGACAAACATTCTCAATCAAACAAATTATTCAATTGGATTTGGGACACAAAATGTCCAAAAAAAATTCAGTTCTTCCTATGGAAATGTTACCACTCACGTCTCCCTACTAGAGAATACCTAGGGAAAATTGGTATCAACATAGACACAAACTGCCCTATATGCAGAAATAAGAATGAATCTACATTACACATCTTCTGGAAATGCATGGTGGCCCAAGTCTTTTGGCAAACCATGGGGGTGTCCTTAAACAACAAATTGGAGAATGAACATTGGGTAGATTTTTTACGTAAAAAATACCCTAAAATAATAAATAATCTCATAAAATGGGAAGAAGTTTTTCCATTTGCAATCTGGGTAATTTGGAGAAACAGGAATGAAAATAATGTGAACAATACTAAAAACCTTATTAACACAACCAAGATAGTTCACCAAGCATTAGAATATCACTTGCTAACATCCAAGCCCACTACTAGTAATATTCCAATCAAGCTGAAAGTAAAGTGGCAGCCCCCTCCAAGGTACTGGTACAAGCTCAACTTTGATGGAGCCTTCAACAAAAGCTGTTTACATGGAGGAGTCAGCGGAATAATACGTAACAATAAAGGAGAATGGATACTAGGCTACTATAAGAAGTATCCAACAACATCACCTATGCAGGCTGAACTCCTAGCACTACGGCATGCACTTCAAACAATTAGCAAGGAAAACATATTCCCATGTGAAGTTGAAACAGATGCCACAGAGGTCATTCGCTTTCTTGATGAAGATTATCCTATTTACAACGATTTAATTCATGAATGCAGGTGGTTAATGGAGAAGGCAATGCAGCAAGGGGAGATCATAATGAAGCACAGCTTCCGTGAAGGGAACATGGTAGCACACCAGTTGGCAAAGGAAGCTCTACTGTGCCCTAGTTATAATAAAACTCTTTATTTTGTAACACCACCTACATTTACAATAGATGCCTATTGCAAGGACCAGGATGGCCATAACTATGTTAGACCATGTGGTATGAATGTGTGTAGTACTCTAGCAGCACTAGGAAATGACATTGCCTTACAAGGCATTTCTCTACTATGTACTAATGGCAATACTATGGGTCCTGTACCCTAGTTTGCTACTGTTTTACTATTAATATAAGTATCTTTTCCCTTCAAAAAAAGAACTTATTTTTGCAAGAAATATGGTTTGTGGACTCAGGAGATTTAAGTGGAGTAGTAACTAGTGTCGGGTGTGCGTGAACAACATCCCACTTGAAAAGTAAAAAAGAAAAATTATCTACTTATAAGGAATTGAATACCTTTGATGGTGTGAGACTTTTTAGAAAAAATCGTGCTGGCATGGTCCTAAGCGGACAATATCCATGTTAAGAGTATCTTTGGGCTGTTTTAGCTCAACAACTGTTATCAGAGCCAATAGTTTGGTGGGAGGAATATCGAGATGACAAAGTGATGGCGTAAGGCCCAGCTTTGTGCCTTTGTCCGTCTATGGACCGGTTTACTGCCTGTACTTGTAGCTTCAAAGACTCATACACATCCTCTCCTCTAGGCTTCGGTGATCATAAATACTCGGATCATGTGAGTTACACATAGTTAATCTCCAAATTATTCCATGAATGGTGATGACTCATGTGAAACTTAGTTCAAGGGGAGATGTTGTTGAATGCGAGTGAACAAAGTCCTATATGAAAAGTAGAAAAAAAATGATTTACTTATAAGGAGTTGAATACTCTTAAAAATGTGAAGCCTTTTGAGAAAACTGTACAGGTTGTGTCCAAAACTACCAATACCACGCTGTGTTAAAAGTATATTTAGGTCGTTTGACCTCAACACCTCGAAGGCAAAACTTTGCCTAGTGGATCCAAATCAAAAGGCTATTATTGCTTATTGGGATGCCTTCCACTTGCAGCTGACCCATAAAGTAGAACAGAATATCAGAAAGTGATTGTATTCTTACTCATCAATGATGATGATTTTGTGGAGAACAAAAATATAGGGATTATATTGAACCAGTTTCATGATGATTTGTGGGGATGGACTACAAAAATATTAAGATGTGACTTACTTGAATTTTTATTATGGAATTATATTCAATATTTATCCTAATTTGTCCTATTAAATTTTGTTGAATAAGTACATGCTCTAAAGCGTATCGATGAAATTTGAGGGGTCGTATCATGATATAACGGTTAACTAACTTTACTTTGATGAAATGTGAGAAATAAAATGGTTTTAGAAACTGATCATCTCTCATTGGCAATTCACATTACTCCAGCACACCACTAGAAATCCGATAATTAGCGACCAAAAAAACCGACCAACTTTGGTCGGTTATGACCAATTACCGACCAAAATGCGACCAAATACGCTTGGACGGTATTTTGGTGGTCGCTTTAGTATACCGACCAAAGTTGGTCGGAAATTACCGACCAACGTTGGTCGGTAAATTAAATTCAAAAAAAAAAATATTGCAAAACAAAAAAAAAACCGACCAAAGTTGGTCGGTATTTTAATTATGTAATCAAAAGATTCATCGTCTGGGAATCGAACCGGGATGTGTACTATGGCAGGATACTATTCTACCACTAGACCATTGGTGCATTTTGTTTTAAGATTGTCTTTTTTTTTTATTTATACTCTTTAATTGTATTTCGCACGAAAATAACCGACCGAAGTTGGTCGGTTTTATTTAAAAATAAAATTACCGACCAAAGTTGGTCGGTTTTTTAAAATGACCGGCCGAATTTACCGACCAAAGTTGGTATATTTTTTTAATATTAATTTTTATTTATTTTAATTGCAAAAACTGACCAAAGTTGGTAGGTTTCTTGAAAAATAAATTTTGTGGGACTCAAAAATAGTTTCCCGCATTTTTGCGCCAAAGAAAACCGACCAAAGTTGGTCGGTTTTGTAAAAAAAAAAATTAAAAATTAAAATATTTTGAAAAACCGACCAACTTTGGTCGGTTTTTGGCCGGTTTTTTTACCGACCAAAGTTGGTCGGTTTTTGTCGAATTTTTAGTAGTGGCAGAAACATAAAAAGAAAAGAATGGCAACTCACTTTAAGTATATTGCGCGAATTATATACTTTCACGATTCTAATGTTATGATTAAGATTGTAGTAACAGAGTTTAAAACCAAAATATTATAGAAGCAAAGAAACGTTAACTCAATAAACAAAATAGAAAAAAATTCCGAGCCCACAAGTTGCTTGTATGTTGTTAAGGAATTTAATTCACTCACTGTTGTTCAAGGTATACGGATTAATTCTTCCCAGAATAGAACGGAAAACTATACTGTAAAGCGGCACTTCAATTTACAGAACTTCAGCGAGCTCAACAAACGAGCAAATCACACTTGACATTTATGTTATTTGAAAAAAATAATGCAACAACGTAGAAAAGAGGAGAGAAGTTTTTAGACTTCCCATGTTTGAAAAATGAGGCAAAGCCTTTAAATTTATGAGTCAATTACTCACATGGTCACTCAACTATCTCAAATTATCTCCTAAAGTCACTTTTCTTTTGTTTGTAACAACAAAGTCACTCAACGCTACCTATTGCACTCAGAAGGTCACTCAACTATATTTTTGAAATTTCGGATTGCCAAATACCTATTTTACCCTCTAAATTATATCTTCTTTTATTTATTTATTTAAAACTTTTTAATTTATATTATGGACTTACCTATAGAATAAATAAGTATTATTTATAAATTAAAAAAATAAAAAGTATTTAAGCATCTATAATGCTGGAATAACAAAATAATGAGCATGATAAAAAAATTAATTAGAATAATTTATTCGTAACAATAATTTTAGTATTAACAACAAAAATTCAATAATTTATTTACACAATTCAGAATGAAAGAAAATAAAGGTTGTAAAATATATATTCCATGCACGTAATATAAAAATAATTATTTAAATAAAAATATTTTTATAATGTACATTATATATTCTTGAAAATTATGCTCAATTATATTATATATATTCCATGCACAACTTAACATAGCATATTTTACCCTATACAGATAGTCCCTGCTTTCCGATGACATAACTTTGTGTCGTCGGAAAGTTGTAGAAACATAATGATATAATTGACCATAATTTTCAAGAATATATAATTTATATTATAAAAATATCTTTATTTAAATAATTATTTTTATTTTACGTGCATAAAATATATATTTTACAATCTTTCTTTTTTTTATTCTGAATTGTGTAAATAAATTTTTTATTTTTATTGTTAATACTAAAATTATTATTACTTACAAATTATTCTAATCAATATTTTTCTACTATGCTCATTATTTTATTATTCCAGCATTATATATGCTTAAATACTTTTTATTTTTTTAATTTATAAATAATATTTATTTATTCTATAGGTAAGTCCATAGTGTATAAATTAAAAAGTGAAAAGCGTAATATTAAAAAGTTTAAAAAAATAAAAAGAAGATAAATATTTATAATTTAGAGGGTAAAATAGGTATTTGGCAATCCAAAATATAGAAAATCTAGTTGAGTGACCTTCTGAGTGCAATAGGCATAGTTCAGAGACTTTGTTGTTACAAACGAAAGTAAAGTGACTTTAGAAGATAATTTGGGATAGTTGAGTGACCATTTGAGTAATGGACTCTTAAATTTATAGACAAAAAAAGAGTGAGATGAAAAGATACAACTCAAAAGATATCTCTTCCGTTTCCCATTCACACTTTTTATAACAAACAAAAAAACCAACATAAGATTTGTTAGATTGTCTAGGATTCGTAGTATACAACCCAAAATTCTTACAAATATTCTAATAAGATTAGCGAAGTTGGCAGTTGGACGCACTATACTCGCACCAGCAAAAGGTGACCTTACTTTCTTAGTTTATGACTTTACGTGCGCAGCTTTTATTATACTTCAAGAATTTGTGCTTATTCCAAGTATCATTATTGGACAAACACACTAGATATACTTCTAGTTTTTCAAAAAATGGAGAAATTCAATTCTATTGATCTTACGTCTTTGAGAACTCTAAATTCCGGTTTAGGAAGAGATCAACTTCCAATCTCAAAAAGTCAAATATACGAATTAAGTTAAACTCTATTTATATCACTCAACTAGTTCTTGGGCACGCGCATTTCTATCCCATATAATTAGTAAAAAATTATATCGTCTTGTACATAAATGATAAAACGCTTTGAATCATGATTGTATTTATAAGAAAAAGATTGCGCTTAGAAATTATTTTTAATAACAATCTAAATATTTAAGCTAAGAAAAATAAAAGGAGAAGATAAAATGTTAGCTCAAAAAATTATTTAATTTTTTAAGAACTGTAAATGTTAGCTTAAAAAAATTATTATACAGTGAAACTAAAAAGCTTAACTTTGTAACGTGAAGAATTTAGATACATGGACCTTACTAAATTATTTGATAATCCCCAAGTCAAATTTAACATTACAAAACTAACTTTTGTTATTAATATTGAAGGTATTATTAAAATAACTTTTAAAGGCATAAAAGTCCAATAATAGTATAGGGTTATATTGGTCTTTCACATTCAACTTTTGATCTTCGCTTCTAATATTGTATGATAAAGAATGTAAAAGATTTAATCCCTCCTGTAAACAATAATTTGCATCGAGAAAATAAAATCAGGCCGAAAAATATTGCAACAATCGTTGTATTTTATTTCAAATATTTGAGTGTTCTATGAATCCTCTGATTCTTCTTTCCAATAGTAAATAAATTCAAGGGCCTTTAAGCTTGATCTTGAATATGTAGTTGTTGCCACGAATGATGATCTTGTTCTTGAGCTTAAGCTTGATTGTTTGAACTTGACCTTGATTTGTTCTTCGTTCTTGAGCTTGAACTTGATTTTGTTCTTCGTTCTTGAGCTTGAACTTGAACTTGATTGCTTGAAGCTTGAAACTTGTTGAGAAATTTGCGGATTTTAATCCACGAGCTCTCTCTTGCTTTCTTATTATAACTTCTGGTGTCTTTTTTGAGTTATGAAAACCCCTATTTATAGTTGTGGAAGGGAGGAGTTGTGATAAGAACAAACTCTTTCCGACCAATCAAATTAAAGTATGACATGGCCGCATTTGATTAGCCAGAACATGTCACTTGCACACGTGGTGCGACTTCATTAGCCTTTTAATGTGACTTGGCATGCCTTGTCATTTTGACACGTGGCATGGTCCCATTGGCTCTTCCGTTTGACTTGGCGTGCCACGTTATTTGACACGTGGCACCAAACTGGGCCTCTAGGAAGATGGCATCTTGGGGTTAATGAAGTGGGCTCATCACTTGTAGCTCAACCAAATGGACTAGTACAATGGATTAAGACTTATTTATTTAATTCATATATATTGGACTTATAATTAATCCAATTATATTAGCCCAATAAATTTACTTGAACTAATTTATCTTAAATTTAAAATATAGTCCCAATTATTGTATGGATTTAACTTAAATAAAATTTATATGCCTACAAATATCCCTACTTCAAGATTTGTCGAAGTATAAGCTTTTCGTACTACGAAGATAAAGCTTGAAGTAGTAGTGACATACATTATGGACTCAGAGTGTAATTTAGTCTTAAAATAATTTCAACTAAGTCAAACATGTAATCAAGGAAGCATT
Source organism: Nicotiana attenuata (assembly GCF_001879085.1). NCBI lineage: Eukaryota > Viridiplantae > Streptophyta > Magnoliopsida > Solanales > Solanaceae > Nicotiana > Nicotiana attenuata. The sequence continues at coordinate 51,258,113 of NC_031995.1, forward strand.
TACTGAAACAAGCTCAAAATTCCAAGTCACCCTCCCATACTATCTGTTAAGCGGCGCCTTCCTAAAATTCCTTGGAAGGGCGACGTAAGGCTAGGCAACTGATGTCAGTGCAGTTGCTGTCCGCCAACTGAGGTCCCCTCCGTACGCTAGACGAGATTGTCAGTGCCGTACGGGAAAACCAATGTCAAGAGCAATTGAGAGAACAGAAGTGAGAATTCAGAATGAAAGAAAGCTTGATTGCATTAATGAAAGCTATTACAGAAAAGCAACGCGGTGTCGAGGGGGAGAGACACCAGTACAGAGAATTACTTGCTTGCTAGAAAGTTTTGATTGCTTGATCCCCCCTAATAGTACTTAAAAAAAATAATCCAAAGTTACAAGACTAGACTTGACTAAGCTAGAGAAACATAATGGAAGTACATGAAATAAAACTACTCTATATTTACAATGAAAATGACTTAGTTTTCTATAAGGCAGCAGCAGGTCCGTTGTCAGCAGCAGTGTCTTTGGCATCACGGTCTGCGCGCGCGGCGTTGTCTACGCGCGCGGCGCTGTTGGCTTCTGCCTGCGGCTTGGTGCTCGCGAGGGATATCGGTGGGGCGACAGAGGCACCTGCGCGCTTGTCACTTGTCGCGGCCAAGACCACGGGGCCGTCCGTGGCGCTAGGCATTGGGAGGTTCGCTAGGACGCCACGGGGCGCGCCCAAGGGGTCATGGGGCATGGCTGGAAAGCCGCCCATGACTCACATAAAAGAAGTCTGAAACACTATGTTTTAATAGTGCACGTGACTAGGTGTATCTTTCATGGATTTTCTTTAGTTCCTCACCATTGATAGATGCTTTTTCCACTAGTAATAGGTGGACTTGACTTAGTTGTCACTTTCTCTTTATGTCTAAATATTTGCTTTTGCATGCAACAGGTTAGTTGGCAATTACTTTGCCTCCGATTTTAACATGGTCAAGGATAGGGGTGGCAAAATGGTTCAAAGAAAATAGTTAACCACTCATATTATCCATTAAAAAATGGGTTGGATAATGAACTTTTTAAAAACGGGTCAAATATGGATAAGAACCATACTATCCATTTAGAAAATGGATAACCAATGGGTCTAACTTTTACATTTGTAAAGCCTCAAATTGGGGGTTCCTCAAGTTTGGGAGACTAAGAATTCTCCCAAAAGTGATCAAATACAATAAGTAATGGATAATATGGTAACCCATACTATCCGCCGGTTAACCCATTTTTTATCCGTATTAAATATTGGTCGGATCGGATAATTGATCCGTTTTTCCATTACCCGTTTTCGACCCGAACTATATCCGACCCGCCCCGCCCGTTTGCCACTCCTAGTCAAGGATAATCCTTATTATCCAAATCCATTAAGGAGATGACTCTGCAAATTTTATTCCTTATTGAAGTCTGCCGGTCGCCTAATCAATATTGGAGACAAATTGTAGTAGTGGCCGCTTTTAACACTGATCCCACATCGACAAATAAATATTTGACGCCGCCTTTTGATAACTATATGAATCGACTGTCGAAGAGATTATTCTAAAAATGACCCGACTATCGGAGAGATTACTCTCAATATGGCTCGACTATCGGAGAGAGTACTCTCAATGTGGCTCGACTATCGGAGAGAGTACTCTCAAAATGACCCGACTACCGGAGGGATTACTCTCAATATGGTTCAACTACCGGAGAGATTACTCTCAAAATGACCTGACTATCAGAAAGATTACTCTCAAAATGATCCGACTATCGGAGAGGCCAACTTAAGGTGCAAAGGGATTAATATGTCCACCTTAAGATTGGAAAGTTGTAGTTCCTTCTAAGGACAAACCCACGAAGAGGCCAACTTGAGGTGCAAAGGGACTTCTATGTCCACCTTAAGATTGGAAAGTTATAGTTCCTTCTAAGGACAAACCCACGAAGAGGCCAACTTGAGGTGCAAAGGGACTTCTATGTCCACCTTAAGATTGGAAAGTTATAGTTTCCTTTTAAAAACAAACCCACGAAGAGGCCAACTTAAGATGCAAAAGGACTTATATGTCCACCTTAAAATTGAAAAGTTATAAAACTTCAACTCGAAGACTTAGTGGACTTGATGACGTCGACTTGAACACTTGGAAAACTTTGAAGATTTGGCGGACTTTGCGGACTTCAACCTGAAGACCGACAAACTTGAAGATTCGGCAGACTTTGACGTTTCAACCTGAAAAATTTAAGGGCTCAAATACTTCCACTTGAAGACCGACGAGTTTGAGGACCTTGACTTGAAGACTTGGAGGGCTTAAATATTTCAACTTGAAGAGTGGCGAACGTGAAGACTTCAACTTGAAGACCAACGGACTTGAAGATTTCAACTTGTAGACTTCGAGGGCTTAAATATTTCAGCTTTTCTTTTGCTTTATATTGTCCGACTTTTATCTTAGTCGTATAATTTTCAGCTTTACGCGCTTGTAACAAAAGATTCATATTTTATTATGGGAGAGTCCAAATAATGAACCGTTTGATTTCTCGAAAATTAGAATTTAATATCTAAAATATATCCAAAATTTAGAATCAAACACCTTCAGAATCGCACCAGATAATATTTTTTTGAAACGAACTTTAGATTCCACCACGTTGAAGATTTCAGATTTGCGCTGTTTCACCAAAAAAAGTATATATTGGTGTAGAAAAGTCAAAATCACGAACCATTTAATTTTTTGAAAACTTAACTTGTAAATGTATAACATATCCAAAATGCAAGATTTAATTCCTTAAGGATAATTTCAGATAATAGTCCAAAATCAATATTAAATTCTGACGCGGCGACGATTTCAGATTTGCACGACTTCACCAAAACTTTTGTATCTTGATGTAGGAATGTCGAAATCACGAACCGTTAGATCCATTGGAAACTAACTTCCAAATCTATAACATATTCAAAATTCAAGATTTAATGCCTTAAGAATAGTTTCAGATAATATTTCGAAGTCAATACTAAATTAGACAAACCGACAATTTCAGATTTGCGCGACTTCGCCAAAAATTTTGTATCTTGAAGTAGGGACGTCGAAATCATGAACCGTTTGATCTATTGGAAACTTAACATTATATAACATATCTAAAATGCAAAATTTAATGCCTTAAGGATAGTATCAGATAATATTTCGAAGTCAATATAAAATTCTGACACGGCGATGATTTCAGATTTTCACGACTTCACCAAAACTTTTGTATCTTGATGTAGGAACGCCGAAATCACGAACCGTTTGATCTATTAGAAACTTAACTTCCAAATATATAACATATCCATAATGCAAAATTTAATGCCTTAATTATTGTTTCAGATAATATTTCGAAGTCCATACTAAATTCTGACACACTGACGATTTCAGATTTGCGCAACTTCGCCAAAAGTTTTGTATCTTGAAGTAGGGACATGGAAATCACGAACCACTTGATTTCTTGGAAACTAAACTTCAAAATCTAAAACATATCCAACATTTAAAATTTAATGCCTTAAGGATAGTTTCAGATGATAGTTCGAAGTCGACTTCGGTTTCTGATATGCCGACGGTCCCAAATTAGCGCGACTTCACCAAATTTTTTGTATCTTGGTGTGGAAGCCTAGAGATTCTAAGACCTTTTTATTATAAGAAATTGAAATTCAAGAGCTTCATTCTCACCAAATATCTTGGGTTCAAGTCTCAGTGAATTTGAAACGTCGTGAAGGTACACCAAAAACTTGAAGGTTTGACGAACATGAAGGTATAGCGAATCCCCGGACTTTAATGCAAATGCCTAGCAGCCTCCTAAAAGATATTAATCATTTTATTGAAGACGCCAATTTACCATAGCATCTTTTCCCCTTTAAATCAAATGGGATCCAAAGTTTAACAAAAGAATAGTATCTCAGCTCGATTTTCAAGTGCTGATTGAATGGATTGCATTCCATCATTTGAATTTATGCGCTGAACTCAGAATGAAACTCTAAGCTGCCTGCGTACCTCGGTGAAGAGGATCAAGTCATACCGTAGTTCAGAATAGGTGATTTTTTTTATGTCCTAACTTTTTGCCTAAGCCGCCTCTTTCGAGGTTTTCAACCTAGCAGACCTTTTTTTGTGTCGGCTGTATACAGTTTAGACTCATGCGGGCCAGGAGTGTAGGAACATGCAGTTTAAGCTCGTGCGTCAAGGAGCGTTGCAACTTCAAGGATAATACTTCTTCAAAAACTTGCCATTGATAGGGCCGATTCTCATGCCATCTGCATCAACCAGCTTGTAAACCCCACTTGAGTAAGCTTCTTGTACGGCGTATGGCCCATCCCATTTTGAAGTGAACTTCCCTACAGGTTTATGGGAAGTAATAATGGGTCTTCGTATGACAAGGACTTGATCTCCTACTTGAAAGCATCTCGGGCGAACTCTTTTATTGAAGGCGCGAGACAATCGAGCTTGATAACATTCAAGACTCTGCTCAGCTTCCAACCTCTTCTCATTAAGAGCCTCCAACTCTGCTAATCGAAGTCGAGCATTTTCTTCATCAGTGATCCCTTCTTGAATAGCCAGTCGTAATGAAGGTATTTGAATCTCGAATGGCAAGACAGCTTCGACTCTATAAATGAGTGAATAAGGAGTCGCTTATGTTGGCGTGCGGTGAGTCATCCTATATGCCCATAGAGCTTCTTCCATACGGTCATTCCAATCTCGTTTGGATTTAGAGACGACTTTCTTTGACAAGTTGCATAGAGTTCTGTTGAATGCCTTAGCTAGACCATTGGCTGAAGCATTATACATCGAAGAGTTACGTTGCTTGAAGCCAAAGAGATCACAAATCTTGTTCATCAACCTATTATCGAATGGCTTTCCATTATCCGTTATTATGTAACGAGGAATGCCAAAGCGATAGATTATGTTTACTCGGATGAAACTTGCAACATTTTCCTTCTTTACCTCCTTAAGAGCAATAGCTTCAGCTCATTTTGAGAAGTAGTCAGTTCCAACCAAGATGTATAGGTGCCCACGAGAGGAATTTGGTAGTGGTAATAACATCCAATCCCCAAGTGTCAAACGGCCAGGACGCAACAGTCGGGTGCAATACTTCAGGAGGTTGACGAGTAAAATTCGCATGGAATTGACAAGCCTTGCATCTTCGAGCTAGTCCAAGCAATATTTTACCATCATCGGCCAATAACTCCCATCCTTTTTATATGGAAGTGGAGCTTTGGTCCTGACTAGTGTGACCCGCATACCCCAGAATGTGCCTCTTGCAAAGCTTGGAGTGCTTCTTCTTCCCCTAAGCAGCGCAAGAGTACTCCCTCGAATGACCTTCTGTATAGAGTATATTTGTAGTAAAGGAAGCGAGGTGCACGACGACGGATTTCAGTCCTTCTCCTCGGATTTTCTAGAAGTATCCCATAGCATAAGTAGTCGATAATGGTTTGTTGCCATTCTTCTTTGTCAACTTCAGAAACAGCGACAAGATGCTTGAGTTCATTTTCTTCACCTTCAGCCTCATTTGGCGGCGGTACTACCCATTTTTGGCCCACAATAACTTGCGCTTGATCAGGCAGGATTAACGATGAAGCTAGGGCAGCTAAAGCATCAGCCTTCTTATTTTCTTTCCTTGGCACATGCTGAATAGTTACATCACTGAGACACCCCATTAATCTTTTAGCATAATCATCATATGGGCGTAGTTCAGCCTTCTTGACCTCGTAACTGCCTAAAAGCTGATTGACCACTAACTGGGAGTCACCAAAGACTTGCAATTGCAATTGCTTCATATCCACGGCCATTTCAAGCCCAAGTATTAATTCTTGATACTCAGCAACATTTTAGGAACAGAGTTGTGTCAAGGTGAAGGAGTAGGGCAAGACTTCACCTTGGGAAGTGACAAATACTACGCTAGCACCAGCCCCCCCACGATGCGCAACACCATCAAAGTACATCTTCCATGGAGGTTGAACTTCAACGACCATTGCGTCCTCATCAGGTAGTTCGTCAGTTAGCTCTCAGTCATCAGGTATCGGATGATCCGCCAAGAAGTCTGTCAATGCTTGTCCTTTTACAGCCTTTTGATGGATGTACAAAATCTCGAATTTTTGAAATTGGAGGTACTATCTCGCTAGTCGATAACTAAGAACAGGTTTTTGACATCACGAACTTGATGGGATTTGATTTAGAAACAAGACGGACAACATGAGCTTGAAAGTAGTGCTTCAACTTTTGAACTGAGAAGACTAGCTCCAAACACAACTTTTCAATTGGCGAATAATTCAGCTCGTTTGGTGGCATCATCCTGCTCAAGTAGTAAAGGGAGTTTTCTTTCCATTCACTATTTTCTTGGGCCAACAGTGCTCCAATAGACCTTTCTTGTGCTGAAATGTATAGTATCAGCTGCTTTCCAAGTATAGGGGCTGCCAAAACTAGAGGCTTCATCAAGTAGGATTTAATGCTCTCAAAGGCATTGCTACACGCTTGGTCCCATTTGAAAGGGACACCTTTCTTCATAAGGCGACTAAATGGTTGGAACCTCCCAGCTAGGTTTAAGATGAATCTCCTAAGGTACGCTAACTCTCCTGGCAGACTTTTCAAATTCGTGAACATCCCGAGGCTCAGGCATTTTCAAGATCGCATCTACTTTGGCTTGATCAATTTCAATCCCTCGATGTCGAACAATGAAACCAAGGAACTTTCCGGAGGTAACTCCAAAGGAGCATTTCAATGGATTCATCCTAAGTTGGTACCTCCGGAGCAACTCAAACACCATTCTCAAGTCTTTCAAGTGGTCGACATTCTCTCTTGATTATACCACCAAGTCGTCAACATAGCATTCGACATTCTTGTGGAGAAGATCGTCAAAAATATTCTGCATAGCCCTTTGGTAAGTATCACCAGCGTTCTTCAAGCCAAAAGGCATTACCTTGTAGCAATAAATACCCTTGGGGGTGCGGAATGCAGTAAGCTCTTCATCTTTTGGTGCCATGCGAATTTGGTTATAGCCCGACGAACTGTCCATGAAAGACATTGCCTTGTAACCAGTAGTAGCATCGATCATCAGCTCTGGAATAGGGAGTGGGAATTCATCTTTGGGACACGCATTGTTGAGATCCCTGAAGTCAACGCATACTCGAATCTGGCCATTCTTTTTCCTTACGGGGACAATACTTGAAACCCATGCTGGGTATTTAACATCCCGAATAAATCCAGCTTCAATGAGTTTGTTAACTTCGGTTTAATCAGGGGAACCAAGTCCGGCCTAAAGCGCCTTTGAGCTTCCTTAACAGGACGAGCGTCGTTCTTGATTGCAAGGTGATGGACCGCTACTTTAGGGTCCAAGCCAGGCATTTCTTTGTAACTCCAAGCAATGACATCCCTGAACTCTTTGAATAACTCAATATAAGTGCTTTCTTCATCAACTTCTAGTAAAGCACTTAGGTAGGTGGGTCTTGGTTCTTCATCAGTGCCAAGGTTAACTTCTTTTAAGGCATCAATCGTTGCCTTCACCCCTTCTTCAAGTTCTGGCAGAGCATCTTTTGCGTCTTCATGTTCTTGAGGGTCCCCATCGTTGAAGGATATGTGATAACATGGTGATACATCATCCAATTTATCGTCATCCTCTATTAGAGATAAAACACCATGCTCGCCTTGTGCAGTAACATGATACGAAGAACCCACACTTTCTTTGTCTTTATCACGTTCTTTAGTGTAGACCACAATGTATGGCTTCACCTTCAGTACCTCATCACACGAGACCATGACTTTTGTTTGTCGCTTCATTCTAGAAGGAACCAAACTTTGGAAATCCTTAGAGATCTTCTGAATTTTGGGCGAAGCAGGTGTTCTTGTATTTCGATAATTTCTCTGGAACTTTTTCCCCTTCTTTAATGGACCCAATCTCTCAAATACGAAAGTTCTCACAATTGATTTTCCAAGTCGATCAAAGATAGAAGGCTTGTTAGAAGCGGCCGATTCATCTTCTAAAGTGATATAATCGTTGCTCGCCCTTCTAATGGAGATGCGCACTGGTGACGGTTGCTTGTATCCCAAACCTTCACGTGATTGTCTCATCACAACTTCTGATGGTAGCTTCCCTAACTTTGACGGCTCATTAGGATTTTATCCAGCTTTTGAAAATAGCTTGTAAGCATTAGGATCAAAACCTTCATCTGTTCGCTTTGTAGGAAGTGCCACATTCTGCAAACGATTTTGGGCCACGAACCCTGCAAACTGCATTGAGGACGACTTTACTGCCTCAATTCGTTGGACCGGTAGAGTTAACTCCTTTAGCATGTTAGTTTGGAGATTAGTTGATTCACCTTCATCTTTCTTCCTTTTAGGGACATATTGGAGCGCAAGACTTACTTTCTTGCCATAAGACGCAATATTCCCTCTATAAGATTTATTCGCGTTGGGTTGTACCTCCTCAGTAACAGCTTTAGCTTCACCAGTAGTCACCTCTTCTCTTTTAGTTGTGGGCTCGTTATTCTTGCTTTTCATGCCATCATCAGCTTTTAGCTCCTTCACAATGCGGTTCTTCAAGTTGAACTTTGCATCGGCGAAGTGTGACTCAGCCTCGGTGAATGGCTCATCATCAGCAACTATCTTCTTCTCGACTTCACCCTCGTAGTATTTTAAACATTGATGGTAGGTATATGGAACTACTTTCTTCTCGTGTATCCAAGGCCTTCCAAGCAAGACGTTGTATGAAGTCTTTGCACCGATCACATGTAGCCATGTACTTGATTGCATATCTTCAATGGTGATTTCCAGCCTGATCGCGCCTATGGCTCTTTTCCCCCTTGGTTGAATCCTTGGATCATCACACGACTTTCTGAGAGTTTGTTCATGGGAATACCAAGTTCTTTCATAGTGAAAATAGGCAAAATGTTCACTGAGGGTCCTCCATCAACCAAAATTCGATTTACCCTTTCATCACGCATATAGCCAACCAGGTACAATGGGCGGTTATGAAGAGTGTCACCTAGAAAAAGATCGTCATTTGTGAACGTGACTTTTTCCTCACAAGCATTACTTCTTGAGGAGTGGACTCGATGAGCTTTTCCGAAGATGGTGCCAATGGTAGGTCATCACTCTTTTCTTCTCCTTTGTCAGCATGGCAACAAGAGGTATCAATACCCTCATGGGGAAATCTTCGTGCTGAACCAACTTGGTAAAAACTCCTCCAAGTTCACTGGATTTTGTGGCTTTTGAGAGTGGTGTTCCTCCATTTTTGCTTTCCTTAAGTGCTTAACTGGATTCCATCTCCTTGGTCTTTTTACCAATATTTTCCTTGTTGGTTGTTCTACTGATTCTTTTCGTGGGCTCCTTCTGTGGTGCCTACGACGAGTCACCAACGTCCAACCTTCATCATCATCAGGTTGATTGACTTCAGCTTTGTTGTTCTCCAGTAATTCTTCATCTTTACTTTCTTTAAAACCACATAATTCATCCGGACTGAATGAGCCAAAGGTGATAGAGACTTGGTTTGCGCTTGCTTTCTCATCTTCAAGCACGATCTTCTTTTCGCAAGCCAAGTCCATAACTTTGTCCTTGAAGATAAAGCACTTCTCCAGAGGGTGGCTCACAAGTCGATGGTATTTGCAGTAATTTGGGTCATTTGTTTTCCAGCTTCATTTGGTCTCTTCATCTCCGGAAGCTCAATGAGATTTAACTCGAGGAGTTCTTCAAAAATAGCTGGCACATCAGAATCCAGAAATAGGTACTCTTTCTCTTGCATTTCTTTTAGAGTCAAATTTCCACTTGGCTTATCTTGAAAAGAAGTGAATTTCATACTCTGCTTCTTCCTTACCTTCGTCGTAAACTTTACAGGTGATGTGTTGACATTCATAGCTTCTTTGCTTTCAGGCTTGGGTACGAACTTTCCTCACTTCCTGACTTCTTGCTTGTCGTTCTCCTTGCGAGGTTCATAGATGGGCAGCCTTTCATTTCCAGTAGAGGACATGCTCAATTCCATGTCATGAGCACGAGTTGCAAGTTCTTCAAATGTGCTAGGCTTGATACCTTGCAAGATGTAGCGATATCCCCAATGTATGCCTTTGATGCACGCCTCTATGCCTGAAGCTTCACTAAGCCTGTCTTTGCAGTTGAGGCTTGCATTCCTCCAATGATTGATAAAGTCGATAACTGGTTCACCCTTTCGTTGATGAGTATTTGTAAGTTCTATCATACAGTACGTCTCGTGCTCTAAAAGCGATTGAGGAATTCTTGCTCTAGTTGATCCAGCTATCAACAGATCCAGCCTCGAGGTCTGTGTACCAATCAAAAGCATTTCCTTTTAATGAGCGGACAAACTGCTTGACGAGGTAATCTCCATAAGTCCCAGAATTTCTGTATGTCTCAACGATGTGAGCCATATGTTGCTTTGGATTGCCTTTGCCATCAAACTATTGAAATTTTGGAGGTTGATAGCCAGCAGACATCTTCAACATATCGATCCTTGAAGTGTACGGCTTTGCGTAGGTAAAGGAGGACCTAGAAGCGACTTCATATTTGTTTTTTATAGTCCCTTCAATGAACTCCTTTAGTTGATTGATTGGAATCATCCCTTCCGAAGAGACTGGAATTTCCTTGGATGCAAATTGTCGTGGGGGAGGATCAATCTCTTGAACTTCTAGGAGTTTGCCAGGTGCATGGGTGGATTCTTCTTCTATCAAGCTTCCCACCTTGTCTATTAGCTTGTCAATTCTAGCATCTTGATTTTGCATGCATTTGGTCAAGCCAGCGATTGCTTCCGTCAAGTTCGTCAACTGCTCCTCCACAGATGAAGTGTTTTGTCACCATGGCTTGCATAATTGTTGTGGATGATGGAGAGTAGCATGGATTGTCACATAGATTGAGCCTTGATTGGCTCATGCTATGTGGTGTAAGTGGGGAGGATCCATCACTTGAAGCATCATCATCTTCCTTCACAGCAGAGTGCTTGGATCCGGAGAGGTCAAGCAGAGCAAGAGTTTTCTTGATCTTTTCAGCAACATCGCTTCTTCCTCCGGGTGCGTTTGTGGAAGATCTTGCTCTTTATGAGGATGAAGATCCGAAAACAGGGGTTGATGTGAACGGCACTTGGGGGGATTGTTGTCTTAACGAGCTTGCTTTGCTCCTCATAACTGGTCCAAAGCTTCCAAAGGTAACATCAAGGATGCTTTCCTCATCAGCATAGAACCTGGAATTAGCAGCCTTGGTGGAGGTTAAACCGGAGTTGATTTTCTTTGAAGCCATTTCAATGTTCTCAAACTTTGGTGATTGCAAAGTTGAGATGAGAGGTAGAGATTGTCCCACTGGGCGTGCTAGAATTTGTAGACAATAAATTTGCGTCGAGAAAATAAAATCAGGCCGAAAAATATTGCAATAATCGTAGCATTTTATTTTAAATATTTGAGTGTTACAATATCTATGAATCCTCTGATTCTTCTTTCTAATAGTAAATAACTTCAAGGGCCTTTGAGCTTGATCTTGAATATGTAGTTGTTGCCACGAACGATGATCTTGTTCTTGAGCTTAAGCTTGATTGCTTGAACTTGACCTTGATTTGTTCTTCGTTCTTGAGCTTTAACTTGATTTTGTTCTTCGTTCTTGAGCTTGAACTTGATTTCTTGAACTTGAACTTGATTGCTTGAAGCTTGAAACTTGTTGAGAAATTTGCGGCGTTTAATCCACGAGCTCTCTCTTGCTTCTTGTGATAACTTCTGGTGTCTTTTCTGAGTTATGAAGACCCATATTTATAGTTGTGGAAGGGAGGATTTGTGATAAGAACAAACTCTTTCCGACCAATCAAATTAAAGTGTGACATAGCCGCATTTGATTGGCCAGAACATATCACTTGCACACGTGGCGCGATTTTATTAGCCTTTTAATGTGACTTGGCATGCCTTGTCATTTTGACACGTGGCATGGTCCCATTGGCTCTTCCGTTTGACTTGGCGTGCTACGTCATTTGACACGTGACACCAAACTGGGCCTCTAGGAAGATGGCATCTTGGGCTTAATGAAGTGGGCTCATCACTTGTAGCCCAACCAAATGGACTAGCCCAATGGATAAGACTTATTTATTTAATTCATATATATTGGACTTATTTTAATCCAATTATATTAGCCCAATAAATTTACTTGAACTAATTTATCTTGAATTTAAAATATAGTCCCAATTATTGTATGGATTTAACTTAAATAAATTTATATGCCTACACCTCCGTTTCGTTATGACGCAGTTTGACTCGACACATAGTTAAAAATGACTACTAAACTTATAATTTTAAATATATTATAATATTTATATGCCTATAAAAATTACATAATATTTGTGTCCAAAAATTTTTTATTAAGAAAAAATTGAGTAAAATTAAAAGTTTATAGTTAAGTTATTTTTAAATATAAAATATGTCATTTTTTTTGGAACACACTAATAAGAAAAGTATATCACATAAATTAAAACATATTATATTTTGCTATCATTTTGCAGTTGTCGATAAAGAAAATCTTATTTTGATTATTCAGGTCATAATCCAAAACCACTGTTCAGACTGTAAAGGATATACCACCAATAACAAGACATAATTGTTCATATTAGAAACGTAATTGGATTTTCAACTCTTTTCATCCAAATACTTATAATAAGATTACAAATGGTTCATAACTACTTAGGTTGACCAGTATTAATCAAATTTCAATCTTTACGCCGTATAATATCTGACAAGAACGAAATCATTAGCCGAAAGAGTAGGCGCCGGTTTGTTCGAAGGGATAAAAATAACAATCTTAAGATAAGATGTGGAATTAAAGATTTGCTTAAATTCTTGATTTTGATATAACTAATCATGAAATTATTTAGATCACACTATTTTATATCAGAATTCAATTTGAGCATTCTGAATAAATATCATTATTTAGTAAATATATTTTTTTGAGCATCCTGATATATAAATATAATGACAAAATTATTTAGTATCCTGAAATAAATATTTACTCCTAAGCTAATCCCTTCAAGGAATTGGATTACCTCTAATATTTCTCGATGGCCTAGTGTTGCCGGAAAACGCACACGCTATTATACGCGGAGTAATAAAGTGACTAGAAGTCGGATGTTGAACCCACGAGGACTTGTGATTAACTATTAACTAAATTAGACTATCCTAATTATCAAAACAAGAATTAAACTTAGAAGTATTTGACTCTAAACTGATTAAAATAAAGGAAAAACAAATAGTGAACATTGAACAAAAGAAGAGCAGATTTTTAAGTTATCAATGCGATGAAAACGATCTAGGGTTATGGGCTATCTAACAATCCATTGTATTCTTCAATTGAATTGACTAACTAATTTATCTGGTTGATTGATTGACATGGTCAATATCGCTCATAAGAATATGTCGAGTTCTTACTTGCCTATTCAAGCTAACCTAAAGCGTATACGTCTATGAAATTAGAACTAACAAGAACACATTTATAATTTCTGTAAATCAACCAAGCAAGGCAATTAGGTATATGTCTATCCTAACCGCGAATATGTTCCCCGATGCCCAGGTTCAAGAACGTGCTCTACTCAATCCTATGTGTAATCTAGAATTTCCACTTTCGAGTTCATTTCTAGATTCGTGGATAGTATTCAATTGGTGATCAAGCAATTAAATAATTAAGCACAAGATTGAATAAATAAACCAATATGATAAATCAAGAAGGCAAATTCAATATGAGAAACACAATAGTCATGAAAGAACCACAATCCTAGAACGTGAAGTTTAGCTCCACATAGACATGGTAGCAAAATAATAAATCATATAAAGAAATATAAAAATTATAAAGTTTGGTGGAAGAAAAGATGAAACCCGGCCTCCACGGCGGCTCCTTGCTCTCCCTATGTCTCCCTTCAAAAAGTGTGTTAGCTGACCTAAAAGAGGCGTTTTTGGCTTATATATTGCGTACAAAAGTCGTGGGCCAAAGTTTTCCTTTTCCTAATCCGACTCAGCTTCAGGGATTGATGCTGGGTGGTTCCATTTCTCAGCTTCGCATGCCAGGGTGGATGCGACATCCACCCTTTGTCCTTCATCTCTGATGTGCCCAGATGCGGATGCTAAGGTGGATGCTATGGCCCGACTTCACTGCTAAGGGTGCACCAACTAGCCTTCTTTCCAAGGTTGGATGCGACGCATCCACCCTCTTCTCCTCTATTTGGAGCATCTTTTCTTCATATTTTTGCACTCCAAACATCCTAAATCATCACACATAACTTAATTAGTCATAAAACTAATAATTAACACATATTAGGCATTTTTAACACCAAATAGTACCAGAAAGCGATTAAAACATGAGTGAAGTAATATTAAAACATATAGAAATATGCCCAACATCACCTAGTTGATAGTTGACACATGAACAATTTAAAGGCAAGTTTAAACTTGAATTGCGTTTGGTAGGCTAATAAGGGACTAAGCACTCTCGGCAAAATTTTCCATTTTGAAGCTTTAAAACAGGATTTCTAATTAAAAGGGAAGAAATTGCTTAAATTTAAATTAACGATGAAGTGGTCAAATCAATAATAAGGATATCAGGGTGAACAATAGGTTGAACTGGGCGATAGCTTCGCGATTACAGCTCAGTGAAGTGCACGACTCGCCATACTTGGAACAACAGATAGAAAAGGAACAAATAGAAAAGGTGGGAGAGGGACCGGGAATGATAAGAGCAAAAAAAATTTCACATTCAACCAATCAACCTTGAAAGGCAATTTAAGCAATCAAAGTTATGCCCTCCGTCGTTGCTGATTAGGAGTGGCAAACGGTCGGGTCGGGTCGGATATGGTTCGGGTCGAAAACGAATAATGAAAAACAGATAAATTATCCGACTTGACCCATATTTAATACGGATAAAAAACGGGTTAACCGGCGGATAATATGAATAACCATATTATCCATGACTTCTTGCATATGATCACTTTTGGGAGAATTCTTAGTCTCCCTAACTTGATGAACCCCAATTTGAAGCTTTACAAATGTAAAAGTTAGACCCATTGGTTATCCATTTTCTAAATGGATAATATCGTTCTTATACATATTTGACCTGTTTTTAAAAAGTTCATTATCTAACCCATTTTTTAGTGGATAATATGAGTGGTTAACTGTTTTCTTTTAACCATTTTGCCACCCCTACTGCTGATTATGAACAGTTAACAACTAGCAACTCCTACTTTACTTAGTCAGTTCAGTAAATTAAGATCATATTTTTTTAATTTCCCCCCGTTAAATTCCCCCTTTGATCTCGTTGTTGGAGCTATTGCTCCTTTGATAACTTGAACCCACAATCTTGGAATTGTAAGTAGAGGGTGCTGTCATCTGAACAACCCTATGTTGTTAATTAAGATCATGCTTCAAAATGTAAAATCCTTTAGAGTCTGTTTGGAAAGCCATCCTGTAATTGGAATTAGTGTAATTACATAGTCTAGTATTGCCCAATTGTGTAATTATGACGACCTATTTGTTTATCATAGTGCAATTACAGTGTAATTACTAGTTTATTGTTTGGTTGCACAAGTATAATTACACAGTTAAATTAAATTTCAAATTAAGTAATTATCAAAACTTAAAAGTTAATATAATAAATATATGCCTATAAATTTTTATAAGTATAAATGAAATTATATTTTGTATTTAAGATGTATATTTTTTTTGTGAATATACATTAATTTAGTAATCATATATTTATAACTAATATTATAAAAATAATTTATATATATATATATATATATATATATATATATATTTTAATTAATAATATTTAGTTTAGATACTTACAAAAATTAAAAATATACGTTTTGTAAGAACATCATGGAATTCATGTTTGATAAAATAAATTAATATTTATAAATATAGTGTCATAACATTATTCAAATTTTTGACAAAATTAATCTATCAATTCTAATTAAAAAATGAACAACATGCAATGTGAGCCAATACTACTAAAACAAGTAAATTGGAACCATGAATATAACACAATTTTAAAATTCAAAAAAAATAAAATAGCTTAACATATGTCAAATTCCAATATAATAATAGTAAGTTCCAGTGCAACTTAATAATTAGGAAACATGATAAGTTTATAACCACATTCAACAACGAAATTTCACTTTAATTACATCACTCATTATATGCCAAGTTTGTTAATGACTCATTTTTCTAATATTAGGAGGTGTAGTTTCAAAATATAGAATAATAAAATTAATAAAAAATAAAATATAAGCAATTACATGAAATCACAAGAAGTAAAGATAGAGAAATAAAAGATAAATAATGTACAAAGAAAAATATATTTTAAAATTTTACAAGAAATTAAAAAGTAAAAATAAAATTAAAAAAATTAAAATAATAGAAATAAAAGTTACAAAAATAAATAAATTATATAAAAACAAAATGAAAAGAAACTAAAAAGGAACCTTGTAATTACACAGTGTAATTACCACCAATTCTCACATCCCCCTTGAGAATTGAAAATTGTAATTACACCCCTCCAATTATACCTAGAGTTTGTTTGGAAAGCCACCCTGTAATTGGAATTGGTGTAATTACTAGGGTAATAATTACACACCCTAGTAATTACACAGTTGTGTAATTACGACGACATATTTGTTTGTCATAGTGTAATTACAGTGTAATTACAAGTTTACTATTTGGTTGCACAAGTGTGATTACACAGTTAGATTAAATTTCAAATTAAGTAATATCAAAACTTATTGGTTAATATAATAAATATAGCCTATAAATTTTTATAAGTATAAATGATATTATATTTTGTATTTAAGATGTATATTTTTCGTGAATATATATTAATTTAGTAATCATATATTTATAACTAATATTGTAAAATAATGTATATTTTTTTATAATTAATAATATTTAGCTTAGATACTTACAAAAATAAAATATACGTTTTGTAAGAACATCATGGAATTCATGTTTGATAAAATAAATTAATATTTACAAATATAATGTCATAACATTATTCAAATGTTTGACAAAACTAATCTATCAATTCTGACTAAAAAATGAACAACATGCAATGTGAGCCAATACTACTAAAACAAGTAAATCGAAACCATAAATATAACACAATTTCAAATTCAAAAAAAATTAAGTAATTTAATATGTCAAATTCCAACATAAATAATAGTAAGTTCCAGTGCAACTTAATAATTAGGAAACATGATAAGTTTATAACCACATTCAACAACGAAATTCTACTTTAATTGCATCACTCATTATATGTCTAGTTTGTTAATGACTCATTATTTCTAATATTAGGAGGTGTGTCACACCTCCTTTTTTACACACCTACCCCGAAAGATAATGTATAAGGGAGTTTTTCCATTTAAAGTGACATTATTCGAAATGGGATTATTTATTTGATTTAGAGTCGCCACTTGGGATATGATTGGCTTTTGGTGTCCCAAGTCACCGGTTTAGCTTGAATCCCAAATCGAGGAAAATTTCGACTTCCTAGTTGGAGTCTGCGAACCAGAAATTCTGAATAAGGAATTCCGTTGACCCGAAGGAAGGTATTAGGCACCCCCGGATCCAGTGGCGGAGGCAGGATCTCCACGAAGGGGGTTCAAAAATTTTTTTTTTTAGCTAGTGGGAATTGAACTTGGGACGTTATGAATGTTTTGAACCCCCTTGACCACTAAACTACACTTTTGGGTTGTGTTAAGGGGGTTCAAAACTTAATATATAGAGATAAAAATCATATTTTGCCTTATATATACAGTGTAATTTTTCGGCGAAGGGGGTTCGGGCGAACCCCCTTGCCCCCCTAAATCCGCCCCTGCCCGGATCCCGTGGTTCTAGCACGGTCGCTTAAATTATTATAAATGGCTAAAAATCTGATTTTTATATATGACATCCTATAGTGCAATTTTAAAGATCATTTACCGCTTTTAATTAAATTTTTAAAGAAAGTGAACGTCGTTTAAAAACATATTTTTGGATCACGTCACATGAAATGCACCCGGATCCTCGCCACATTTTTATCCAACGTTTTGGGATTTGGATTTGGGTTGCATGAAATGCACACCCGTATTTAGGAAGGTAAAATTATTAAAAGCGCGCCTAGAGCGACTAACATGTTATTATCTTTGTGGGAGGCCGTGAAATTTGCTAAACGGCACGTCCCGAATTCTAAATATTTTAATATAAGCAATGAAAGAGGGTCACGCAATTTATGCATTTTATTTGGCGCGGCTCACCTTATTTTATTATTTAAAGGCCATCCTAGAGCAAACTATGATTTTCTATTGGTTTCGTCTCTAAAGGGCCCTAATTAATTAATATTATTAATTGCTATTATTTAAAGCAAATCAAGGAATTTGGGCCTCCAGTTCAAGTCCACACTCCAACAAGAGGAAAACCTCTTAATTCGAGCATGCTACTTAACTAACGAGCCCGAAATCCAAATTACAAAATTGACCCTGATGATCTACTAGAAATTCCAGCCTTCAGTGATTCTTTTGGGCCTCAATGACTGGCCCAGGACTGTGGACACACAATCAGATTCACGAGGTTAGTGGATTAATACTATAATTTTCTGAAAATTTAACAATAGGCCCAAAATGATTAACTAACATGGCTACTAACTAAATGTTGAAATTTCGATTTCAGTACCATTTTTAACTGCTTACGCTGGTGTGGATACCAGTTCTACCATCATTTACATAAGGAGGTGAGATTAAGGCAGGAAAATTATCATATGCAATATTTACAAAGTGATGATGACGAATAACTTGATGATTAGCTGAACCAAAGGATTGTTTTTAGAAATTGAGACTATTTAGACTTAACAAATCAACATATACAGATATAAACTTATTCTAAAGACCATTAAACCAGTTGAGATCATTTTCGAAAGCCAATGTGGGATCATACAACGTGTCAATTAAACTATTGAATGATTCAGCCAAATACTGATTTTGGATCTACGTTTCAGGCCTGGATATGGATTTGTATACTAAAAAATGATGCGGTTAAGGCTTAATTCCAGCACTGCGTTTAAACCTATGCGAATTATTGATAAATCCTGTGGCCATGGATTCAACTCTGCCTCAGTATCAAAACTTTATCTAAAATCGAATTATACTAACAGCTATACTAATATAGTCCTGCTAATACAGGCTAAACAAAATCTAACCAATATAGCTTAGTTTCAGCTACAACAACTAAACGTTAAATGCTAACACGATCTACAGTTCATAGCTGCTATAGCCCAGTTATGAAGTCCAATTATACAGTCCATGAGTTTAAGAGAATACACATCAAAGCAAATATACATCGACTAATATCTACGTTAACTATAAATATAGAATGAACACAAAGCTGGAGGCCAATGCATGAATACTTTTATTTCATCTTTCAATTCGAGGCTACATCGAGGCTAATTCGAGTGTGTACCTGGAATGTAATAAAATTGAAAAGAAGAAGAGGATCAGCAGGGTCACAGCAGTTCAGCAACAGAAATCAGAGGCTTGAGACAATATCACAAACTAAAAAAAAAGCAATATCAACCACCCAAGACCAATTTTAACCAATCAACCAACCAAAATAGCTCAAATACACCCAAAATGACTCGAATTAGAACCCAGGAACTTTCTAAAACTTCAGTGACTAAAGTTGAGCTAAGAGATGAGAATCAATGATTAAAACTCAAAATTAACCTGGAGGATTAAATGTAACAGTGTTTTGATCTTCTTTGGATTTGAAATTCAAATTTGGATGCTAAAATTTGCAGAAATTGTTTTTGGGGGAAATTTTAAGAGCGGAAAATTTTGGGGAATTTTTCAGATGTTCAAAACCTTACTGTGCAAGGCAATAATGCCTTTTATAGGCAAAAACTAAGGGCAACCCTCAGATTTCTATTTTACCTTTAGTCCCTCTTTTATTTTTAGATTTTTAACTATTTAGTCCCTAAAATTTTGGCTTGTTGCCCAAGTCACTGCACTAAAACTACTAAAATTCTAATTAAACCCTCGTCTAGAAAGTTCTGGGAGATTCCAGCATTGTTTTCTATTTTAGGAATACCTACACTACCCTTGCTTTTAATCTAAAATTACTAAGACTAGCATAGCCCCTTTTTTTTACCCTAGTTAAATTTACTATGGTTAATCAAAGACTGAATTATTCGGCTATATCCAAACCAACTAAACTAAGCCTAATAACTAATTGAAACCAAACGCTGAACTAAGGAATTACTAATAACAATTACTAATTAAACTAAACTAAACTAA